>NW_010114111.1:0-7327 GCF_000699245.1 Pterocles gutturalis
GGGGGAGCCTCGGTGCTCCATGTCGGTCCCCTCCTGCGGGAAATATGATCAGCGCCCCTGACGTGGTGGCCTTCACTAGGGAGGAGGAGCTGGACGATGAGCTGTACCGCGAGCCGCCGCTGCCCGAGGAGTACTCGGTGCCACTCTTCCCCTTCGCCAGCCACGGGGCCAACCCCTGGGCCAAGGTCGCCAGCTCCAAGTTCACCCGCGACTTCATCCTCATCTCCGAGTTCTCGGAGCAAGTCGGGCCCCAGCCCCTGCTGACCATCCCTGATGACGCTAAAGTGTCGGGCACTTTCGATCTCAATTATTTTTCCCTTCGGATCATGTCGGTGGATTACCAGGCTTCCTTCGTGGGGCACCCTCCTGGCTCTGCCTACCCAAAGCTGAACTTTGTGGAGGATTCCAAAGTGGTGCTGGGGGACTCGAAGGAAGGGGCCTTTGCATACGTCCACCACTTGACTCTGTACGACCTCGAAGCCAGGGGTTTTGTGAGGCCCTTTTGCATGGCCTATATTTCTGCTGACGAGCACAAAATCATGCAGCAGTTTCAGGAACTCTCTGCAGAGTTCTCCAAAGCCTCTGAATGCCTAAAGACGGGGAACAGAAAAGCTTTTGCTAATGAACTGGAAAAGAAACTGAAAGATCTCGACTACACCAGGACTGTCCTGCACAATGAAACTGAGATACAGAAGAAAGCCAACGACAAAGGGTATTACACAACCCAAGCCATCGAGAAGGCCAATGAGCTGGCCAGCGTGGAAAAATCTATCATCGAGCACCAAGATCTGCTGAAACAAATCAGGTCGTATCCCTACAGGAAGCTGAAGGAGTCTGACTTCCATCCCTACGAGCCCGACTGTGCGCTGGATCAGGCCAACACGGGCTGCGGTCAGGACCTGACTACCTCCGACCTCGCTGAGCCTGGCGAACCGCACCTTTACGCCCATGTGCTGTCCTATACCCCCAAGCTCATCAAAGCCAAGTCTGCCAAATGCTTTGACAAGAAGCTGAAGACGCTGGAGGAGCTCTGCGATATTTATTTTTTCACCCAAACCCTTGACCAGTTGCATCATATCGAGAGGACTTTCAGAGGTGACGTGTGTTACCTCCTGACAGACCAGATCAGCAGGGCGCTCCTAAAGCAACAAAGCGTAACTAACTTCCTCTTCGAGGATGTATCTTTTCTGGATGAAAAACCACCTGAAAAACAGTACAGAGGCTGCCAGGGGCTCAGTCAAGATGCCATTGAAAGAAAGTGTTTGGAAGAGTCCCCTGCTCCTAAAGTGGTCATCAGCCTGGGATCGTACAAGTCCAGCGTGGAGAGCGTGCCCATCAAGATGGAGCCGGAAATCGAGGACTCCCAGGAGCCCAAAATGTCCGAATCCGTGACGTTTGAACACCAGGAGAACCTGGACTATCTCGATGCAGATATTAAAGGCAGCATCAGTAGCGGTGAGAGCATCGAGGTTCTTGGAACAGAAAAATCTGCGTCTGGCTTGACAAAATCAGAGAGCCAGGCCAGCCTCCCCGTCAGCCCCAGTCCCCAGGCGGGCAGGAGTAAGGTGGGCAGCCGGCGGACCGTCAGCGAGGACAGCATCGAGGTTCTCAGCACGTGTCCCTCTGAGTCGCTCATCCCAGAAGATTTCAAAGCGAGCTACCCAAGTGCCATTAACGAGGAACCTTACGTGGATGATGAAGAGGGCGGCCTTCGCTTCACCCCTAAGCTAACCCCAGACAACGCTGACAAGCAGGAAGACATTTTCAAACAGGAAAACTTGGTGCAGGTTGATTCTGCCTGTTGTATCGGAAAGGAGAGTCCCAGCTTCCTCGATCCTCTGCCTGATGTGGGACAGAAGCCCTGCGACGAGGACGGGGTGATCAGGATCCCCCCGCAGCCGTACCGGGGCTGCGCGGGAGTTTTGGGGGCTTCCCCTCCCACGACGGCATCTCGGGGGGGCTCCTTCCCTACGAGCTGGACTCGCGCTACCTGACGGGCAGCAGAGAGGTCAGTAAGAGCAGCCTGGACGAGTGCTCGGACTCCACGAGCTATATCAGCAGCGCTGCCTCCACCTGCTCCGACAGGACCCCTTCTCCGGCTCACCCCGCCTGTCCGGCGAGTGAAAGGCACAAAAAAAAGGCCGGGCAGAACGCGCTGCGGTTCATCAGGCAGTACCCCTTCGCTCACCCCGCCATCTACTCCCTGCTCAGCGGGAGGACCCTCATCGTGCTGGGGGAAGAGGAAGCGATCGTCAAGAAGCTCGTGACGGCGCTCTCCATTTTCGTGCCGAACTGTGGCATTTACACCAAGCCAGTGAAGCACTGGGTCACTTCCCCTCTGCACCTCGTGGATTTCCAGAAGTGGAAGCTGATCGGGCTGCAGAGGTAAATCGAGGGTCTGCTTGCTTATCGCTGTCGAGGTGTACGATAAAAACTTCTTCTCCTAAGTGAGAATTTCAGAGGGGATTGAGCGTGCAGGGGAGGTCTCTAATTACCTACGCAGCTGCCATGAATTTCTGCTTAGGGGATATATTTTAGAGGGGGGTAGATCTGTCCGTCTCTTTATATCCAGCCTCACCTGAGAGTTAATATTGAAAACATCTGCTGGGTGCTTGCTGCCTGGCTCATATTTGACCAGGAGGTTTCCTTCTGGTTTAGGGCTTAGCCTGGAGAAACAGGGAACAGTCACACGAGTCCTGCTGCTTTCCCGGATGATCTGATAAGCTCCCGGAGTCCCCTTCTGTGCTCGACTTTCCCCCATCTCCTGTCAAAACCCTCCCAACATTTCTAGCTAGAATTTTGTTTTTTAAATGGATGTGGGGAGGGTTTTTCCTTGGGGACCTTGATGAAGGGACGATGTGCTGTCGATGAGATCGCTCGGTCAGAAATGGGAGTGACGGCAGCTTGGGCTGCGCTGGCGAGGGCGCGCTGGCCGGGTGGTGTGGGGAAGGGCGGAGGCGCGGAGCCTGCGGAGCTGCTGGGCTCTCATCGAGGGCGTGCAGATGGACAGAGACTTGTTTATACCGAACCTTAGCACGGAAAAAAAGGTCCCAGTCCCCCGCCTCAATCCTGAACTGTGGCTTCTGAGTTTGTCTTAGCAAATAGTGATTGCTCAGCTCTCAAGATTTTGGCCCTGCCTTTGTTCCTGTCGCGAAAAGGATTTTCTTTGTGTGTTACCAGGATGTGTTCCGGCGCTTAGGGTGCAGGTATGACAGGGAATGGCCACTGCTGTCACCAGCATGGAAAAACATGACTCAGAGTGGCATTGCTCAGAGCTGGGCTGGAGCAGCTCCTCAAAGAGTGTTTCTGAGCGGCATGGAAATCAAAATCCAGAAATGTGCTTTCTGGGCTGCTGTGTACTGCGTTGCTGGGGGTTGTGGATGGTGAGATTGTCGTAAGGTGGGAGCTTACCCTCGTTTCTGTGCGCGTGAGGTGGGGTGACAGCCCTGCCACCAGCTGCTCCCAAACTGCTCTGGCTGTCGGAGGTTTTTTAAAGCCCTGAGTGTTTCCTCGTTGCTCAATGTTTGTGGTTAGATGCAATTTTTATAAACAAAAGTCTCTTCTTTTTTAAGAAGTGCTTGGAACATGTGTCAGTCCTGTCAACTCTCCTCCGTGGAATGTTAATTGACTCTTGAGTTTAATGTGGGCACTCTCAGCAAACCATTTGTACGAGGGCTTTGGGAAGGAACTTAGAGGCTGAATTAATTATTCTGGTTAAGGTGCTGTGTCTCATAAGTCCGGACGCTGCCTGGGCACGGGGACAGCCCTTGCACCAGCAGCTGGGGCTTCGAGCCTGGGGGCTGCATCTCCCCCGAGAGACTCCAACCACGCAGAATTGAGGAGCAGAAGGTAGAGTCTGCGTAGGCTTGTAATTTGCATTTCAACAACATGAATTCAGGCGTGTTGGCTAATGGGATGTTGTGAACGTGCTGTGGGTTTGCACCTGAGCAGAAAATCCCCAGGGAATATCCTGGTTTAAGGATGGTTCACTTTTTTAAAGGAAGGGCAGAAGGTTTTGCTTCGCTTGGGGCTTTGACCACCTCGGAGCTGCTCCCTCCCAAAACAGCGACATGGGGGAAAAGTGGACCTCTTGTCAGGGCTGGGGGGATCTGGTTTGGATTTCTGATCCTTGTTCTTGCATCCAGAAGCTTCCAGCTGCTGCAAGATTTTCTTCCGTTCACCAGAGATGTCCCGTCACTCTTTCTGTGTGTTGCTGAGGGAGGAAGCTGCCCTGGAGCACGCTAGTTTAGGAAGTAGCACACGCACGGTGTGGATCAGTGCACATGGAGCTCCAGGGATCGAGGTTCCTTTGGGATCTGGCAGGCTGGAGGGACTCTTTGTCTGTTCTCTTCCATGCCAGGCTTTATTCGTCCATAGAGGCTTTTGTACCAATGCGTGAGCTGGAGGGAAATAGGTGCGATCCGGGGGCACGGACGCAGTCTGCTGCTTAATGGTCGGGTCCCCTCCAGCCGTGACCTCTCTCCTTGCTGTTTCAGGACGGTGTCGCCTGCCGGAGTGAACGTGCTGCACGCCCTGAGCCGGTACAGCCGGTACGTCAGCATTCTGGACGCCGACAGCAAGACTCTCCGCTGCCCGCTGTACAAAGGCACGCTGGTGTCCCGGCTGGCAGACCACCGCACGCAGATCAAACGAGGGAGCACCTACTATATGCACGTCCAAAGTATCCTCACCCAGCTGTGTTCGAAAGCCTTCCTCTTCACCTTCTGCCATCATTTGCACCTTCCTATCAGTGAAAGGGAACCGGAGGAATCCGTCATGACTCGCAGGATGAACTTTCTGAAGCTCCAACTGGGCCTTGCCAATGAAGATATCAAAATCGTGCAGTATTTAGCGGAGCTGCTGAAGCTGCAGTACATTCAGGAACCTGGCCAGGGGGTGAGCCCTCTGCTCAGATTTGACTATGTTCCCAGCTTTTTGTACAAAATCTAGCCTGCCGCGGGCTGTCTGCCTGTGTGCTCAGAGTCTGACACAGATCATCCGCGCTTGACATCGATGCTGCCCACAGTCGCTCTCACACATCGGGAAGGCGCGAAGAAGCCGATGCATTTGCAAGTGTCTCTGCTCCACAGAAACCGGTCTTTGAGGGACTGGATTTCTGTGTGGTTCCCTGATTCCATCGCATAAACCACTGGGCGCTCACTCCTTAAATCTCAGAAGGGGCATTATTAACTTTCCAAGCGGATCGTGGCAGCATCCCTGGGGATTATGGCGTGGAGAGAGAGGTGGGCTGGCTCGGGGATCAGTGCTGACTAGTGTGCAGCCCCCAAAATATTGCAGCGCTCCGCACGCTTCTGCCAGAGCCCTAAGTGCTGTCGGTCCCTTCCGTGGAGCCAGAGGGGAGATGTAAAGGCCACGGGAAGTTTTTTAATCCACTGGTGTCTCACAGGAGTGTGGCTTGGATGCTCCCTGGCAGGGTGGCAGCTCGCAGTTACCCGTCCGCGCGCAGCGGCAGCAGATGGCGTGTCCCTTCCTGCGTTTTGCTGAGTTTGTTCGAGGATAGGTGGTTCCTGGGTGGGTGGGAGCGCAGTGGGGGCACACGTGCTTCTCTCCAGAAGCCGTTTACCAGTTTCTCTCAGCTTTGCTAAGATCTGGAATGGGGAAGGGCTCCTTAATGCTGGTGAGCAGCGAGGTGCCTGCTGCTGTGAATGTAGAGCACTGTGCCTTCATCATTCCTCACCTCCTGCTTGCTGCGAGAAGGGGGCGAGGGAGACCGGGAATCCTCAAAGCACATGAGGTCGAGGGTGGGCTTTTAAGGAGAGAGGGGAACTGAACAGAGGAGGGGGACACCCTCATTTTTAGGTGCTTTTTGTGATGGGGAAATGAACAGTGCAATTCAGTGGAAGCTCCGCTGTCAGACAGCTGGCTGCTCGAGCAGGCTGCCCGTCTCAGGAGAGATCGGGGATGAATGTACTGGATTCCACGTCATATCCATTATTGTTTCTTTTTTTTTTTTTTTTTTTTTTTTTTTGTTGGGGAGTTGACTTTTTTGCTTTGAAGTAAAGCAGGGTCAGCATCGCTGCATGCTGCTTCTGGCTGAGCCTTTGTCGTGTCTCCACTACCTCTCCCGCGGCACTCCTGGGGACTCTGGCCGGGGCAGAACTGCTGCTCTCTGAGCCTGGGTGCCGAGGACTTTCCTTTCAAAGCTTCTGTGCCATAAACGTGCCGCCGGCATGGTGACACTCCCAGATTGTTCCTGTCAGTGCTGAAAAGTTTGTGCCCAGGCACAGCGCTTCCCGCTGGAGTCTCGTAGGAGATGCCGCTCCTTGGCCACTGGTCCCGGGCTGTGGTCTGCTCTGTCCGGTGACGTGTGACGGTAGCAGCCCCCATGGTGCTTCTAAGCAAGAAAAGCCTCGCTAGGAAAGACAGCCTCGGTTTTATTTCTTGTTGTCGCTCTTCTGATGATGGGGTGAGAACAGCTGAGATGGTATAAGATGAGCTGACGTGTTGTTTGGTTTTGTTTTTCTTTTTTAACCCTCTGTTTATTGTGGTGGTGTGTGGCAGAGCTGGAGGTGAGCAGGATGTTCCCCCCACGCCCAGGGAAGTTTCGGTGAACAGTCTGGGGTTCCTCGGCGTGGCTCAGACCCCACGGAAACTCGCTGTGAGGACAGCACCGCTCTGAAACCTGTGTCCTGAGGGCAGGGAGCCTCCTGGGGAGGCTGTTACCTGGCACCAGCATCTGCACTTCGGTACTGTCACCTCTTTCTCTTGCCTCGAAAGGACGCTCTGGGGCAGCGCAGGAGGTACAAAGCGGCAGGGCAGGAGACTGTTTTAAATCTTGGTGTTCTTTCTGCTGGCTTGCAGTGAGGCCAGCTCAGCCAGGCAGGTTGAGCTCGTGGTGTTCTCCAGAGGGATTTCTGAGGTCAAGGTTGCTTGTGACGGTGTTTTCAGGTTGTGGTTGGGAAGCAGCATGGCATCACCATGGCTGGAGGTGAGCGGCGTGCCTGTGCGCGGGGCTGCGTGCCTTCAGAGCATGTCGAAAGGTGTTTTCCTGTCCCACCTGTGCCATCCTGTCGCATGGGAATGGGGTCTGCTGGCGAAAGATTTCGGTGCCTGTTGGAAATGCCCACTTTCTGAAGTGACCTGAGGTGTCCCCTTGTCGATTTGTGTGCACCCCAACGGCCTCCACGCTAAAGCTGAGGCGAGATTCCCCGGGGGAAGTGACGTGGGTAAATGAGTAAGACGGGTGGCAGCGGGCAGAGCAGAGCTCCCCGTGTCCCGCCTGCCCCACAGCTTGGGGAAAGCACTCACCACGGGAGCGTGTTTCCTGCTGGAAAACAACCCGATGCTGTTTGGGTTTGAGGAGGGA
>NW_010114111.1:7368-11031 GCF_000699245.1 Pterocles gutturalis
CAGGCTGCCAGCGCAGAGCTGTGGAGCAGAAGCCATGGTCAGTGCTGGCTGATCTCGTCGCAGTGGTCTCTAGCTGTGGCGTTCAGCTGCACTCCTACATTGATAAACAACTCGCTTCTCGTTGCTCCCTATATCAAACCTGTAGTATCCGATACTCAAGGCTGTATTGAGCAATACTTGCACTACCACCCGTGCGACCTGCTTCATCTCTCTGCCGCAAGGCAGCTCCAATTTGGGAGGATGCGCTGGGGGCTTTGCTGGGACGTCACGCATTTCCAAACAGGAGCTCTGCACTGTCTGCAGCTCGGCTCTTAAGCAGGAGCTGTGGGGAAACACACCTGGGACTGCTCGTCCTCCTCGAGCTGGCTCGCGGCAGGGTAACTGCTGAGCTCGGATTCTGGGAAATGCGGAGTTAAGCCCGGCTGTCGCCCCTCGGTGCAGCCAGAGTCCAGCCTGCCCTCGCTGCTTCTGCCCGTAGTGGTGGCAGAAATCAGAGTGAGTCCGAGTGCCGCTGGTGGTTCGGGAGCTGGATTACTCTTCGCTCAGTATTTCTCTGCTCCTGTGCAGTAAGGATCCCCGTATCGGCACTTTAAGACTTCTTCCTCATCCTCACTGTGGTACCTCACTAGTTTCCAATCTCAGCAGACTTACAACAAGTTACGATCTTCTCACTAACAGCTCCCGTGACGAATCTTGGCACATGTGTTCGTGGGCTTGCACCGCACTGTTCCACTGTCCAGCCGTCCTGCCTTCCGCCGCGAGCAGGGCCGGGGTCTCGCAGCTGCTGTGCAATACTCACCAGGCCTCCCGCACCAATCCTGCTAGACCCAGTGGTGCCGCACGTGGCCCTCGCCTGCTTTCCTCACTGCTGCCGGCATGCCCCCGCCTCCCGCACTCCCGCTCCCTCCTCTCTCTCTCTCTCTCTCTCTCTCTATTCTGGCTGTCAGGGAGAGGAGGTTTGGAGCCTGACCGAGAATTCATCAGAGCAGAGCTCTCCCCGGGCCTCGCTTCTCTCACTCCTCTGCTTCCCTGCGTTGGGAGACGGACCG
The DNA here is from genome assembly GCF_000699245.1 of Pterocles gutturalis. Classification (NCBI taxonomy): domain Eukaryota; kingdom Metazoa; phylum Chordata; class Aves; order Pterocliformes; family Pteroclidae; genus Pterocles; species Pterocles gutturalis. The sequence goes on from NW_010114111.1 coordinate 8,418, forward strand.
CCAGCCCCTGCTCTGCTCTCCATGAGCAGCTCCCACCCCAGGAGGGTCAGCCATAGGAGTAGGCGATATTAACCCTACCCAGGTTTCATTTCTCAGAGAACAGCGCTCGGATTTACTTTCATCCAGTAGCAATCACTTCTATAAGCAGCTCCGCAGCTGCCTTGCCTTGCCTAGGGAAGTACTGCCGATACTCCAGCAATATTCCCGTTGGTGAGGGGTGGGAGAGGCGCTTGAGGAGCAGGAGCTGATGGCTCGGTGCCCCCAGGCCAGTTCTTTGGTTTTCATTGAGCGTGGGGGGTCCTGAGCCCCCCATCTGGTGGTGGGTGACAGCTCACGCTGCGGATTCGGTGTCTCGGAGAGCTGGGCAGGAGCCGGGGCTCGTAGCAGCGCGTGGAAAATTTCAGGGGTTGCAAACCCACCGCACGCTGGTCCCCGGGATGCGGTTTAACTGGAAGCAGAAATACAGGGTACCTGGTCCTGCTGGCCACAGGGATGGGGCTGGGCTCAGCGCTGCCGGCGAGGAGGCTGTGATGAATTCTCGTCTTATTTTAAAGCACTGTATCCTATTACTGCATGTGGAGTTTGTGTGTGTGCCTGTGCGTGCCGAATGCTTGTGTCGGTAGTTAGAGCGAGTGTGACTGGGAGAAATCCGAGAAGCATGTCTTAGTGTTGTGCTGTAAGTGTTACTGCACAAGAGTTTAACAGATGTTAACACCAAATGACTAGTCTGAGAAATGTACTTTAAAAAAAAAAAATTATTTATTTGGGTTCAGATATTTTTGAAATACAAAAAAAAAATTGGTTGTATTTTTTAAAGCTTATAATTCTTGTCATACATTGTGGTTAAATTCTTAATTTTACCGTGCTTATTAAAAAATGGTTCTACCTAAGTTTTGTGATAATACTGGAAACATGGGCTAGGACGGGACAGTGATCGCAGGAGGGCTGCTGGGGACAAGGCTCAGCCTTGTCAGAGCCTGGGGAGGCTGGAAGGCACGAAAGGAGAGCAGGCTTGTGCGCGCAGAGGGGAATCCGCGAGGCTGAACCCAGGGAGGCTTTTAGCAGCTGGGAAGTCTCTTGTGCGGGTGAACGTGGGCAGGGCTGCCTAAACCTCATCTGCTGCTCCCACAGCCAGCGAGAGCGGGATCAGTCCTGGCTGTGAGGATTACCAGGTAACATCGCATGGTGAAAGGGCTGGTTTCCTCATGGGGGGCCGTGCTCGGGGGTCCTGTGCCCCAAACGGGAGGAAAAAAAAACAAGGAGCTGCCGCTGCTGCGCCACAGCCAGTGCCAGCCGGGAGGGGCTGGGGGAAGGCACTGGGGCATTGGTCTCGGGCTGGGGGTGTGAGCGTGCTGCGATTCCCGGTTCCCCTGCAGCTCCGGGAGCAGGCACGGGTGACTCCCCTTACAGCACAGGCAGCCCCGGGAGCGGGAAGGTCGCTGCAAACGCCTCCACCTCTCTCTTCAGTGCCTTCAGCTCCTCCTGGTATTTCTCCTCCTCCAGTTTCTCCTTGAATTCCTTCAGCGTGGCCTTGGGGCTCATGTCCTTCTGCACGCGCAGCGTCAGCTCGATCCCTGCCAGGATGGGAGATGTAGTGGTCAGTCTTGGCAGCTGCCACACCTCTGCCTGTGCTCCCTGGCGGGTGGGAGGTAAGGAGCAGGGCTGGGGGGGACTTGCTGCCCCAGGAAACCAGTGTGGGACCCCTGAGGACAATTGGAACAAGCCTGCGAAAGGCACAGGCTTTCATCCCACTGCCTGTGCAGCAGGGAGGGTTTGGCTGGTCCCAGCTGTGTCCAGATGTTCTCTCCCACATCCAGATGTGCAGCCAGGACAGTTACTCCTCCCCTCTGTGTGTGCTCCCGTGCCAGCTGCCAGGGAAGCCGCCCAGCTTGGCTCAGCTGGTGCCTCCTCGCCTGGAGCTGCTGCCCTGGCCCCTGGCTGCTGCTGGAGCTGAGGCTTGGTCCCCTGTGTCCCCCCCAGCCTCACCTCTGTGGATGTACTGAGCCACCATGCGGAAATCGTCCTGCCTGAAGCCACGGGAGGTGAGAGCTGGCGTCCCGAACCGCAGGCCACTGGGGCGCAGGGCGCTGACATCGCCTGCACCACAACAAGTCACACGTGACCAAACCAGAACCGAAACCACCAGCAGGGGATTCCAGTTGGGTTCCCAGTGTCCAGGGAGGACCAGGAGCTGGGAGATCTCCAGCATGGGGACAGGGCGCGGCAGAGCGTGTGGGGTCCCTCACCAGGGCATGTGTTCTTGTTGCAGGCGATGGAGCACATCTCCAGCACCCGCTCGGCCCGGCCGCCTCTGTGCCCCTGCTGCGCAGGTCCAGCAGCATCAGGTGGTTGTCGGAGCCCCCTGCAAAGAGAGGGGTTTGGTGGGGGACATGGGATGGGGGTAAACTCTGCTCCCCCATGAAACTTCATCAAAAAAGGCTTGGGATTGCAGGTGCCCCTGGTTTTGAGGGCCAGAAGGATGCCTGCCCTGGGGAAGGGGGGCTGCTTCCAAGCGGTTTTACAGGTGTCCTCAGGAATTGTGACAGCAGAGCCCTGCCTGTCGCATCCATGCACCTGCCACCCTCGTGGCCTTGGCTCGGACCCCAGACGGGGC
>NW_010114111.1:11054-15110 GCF_000699245.1 Pterocles gutturalis
CCCGTGACGATGTCGTAGCCCAGCTCCATCAGCGCCGCCGACAATGCCTTGCAGTTCGCGACCACCTGCTGCTGGTAAGCCTTGAACTCGGGCGTCATGGCCTGCCGCAGTGCCACCGCGATGCCTGGGGAGGAAGGGAGACCCAGCTGAGGTTTGGGGGGCTGGTGGGGACGTGTAGCACTGCCAGAAGTCATCCTGGCAGCTGAGCAAACTGAGGGAGGGTCCCTTCCCCTAACCAGGCTGGTGACATGGTGACACTGCCATGAGCCAAAAAGCAGGATGGGAAAAACCTGGTCGTTCCTCGGGCAATGCTGGACCACACCGGCTGCTCCTTGCTGCCGTATCTCCAGGCTGTGTGCTGGGGGGGCAGAGCCCAGCCAGGACAACTCTGCCAGCTCCCTTTGCCATCCCGGCGCTCGCAGCCAGCCTGGATGCGTACCTGCGATGGCGTGGTTGTGCGGTCCGCCCTGCAGCCCGGGGAACACCGCCTGGTTGATGAGGCTCTCCAGGTTGTAGAGTGTTTCCTTGCCCGTCTTGGGGTCCACGCTGCGGGTGCCTGCGGGAGGGGCAGAGTTTCTCACGAGGCAGCTCAACCTCCCATCTCCCACGAGCTGCTTTCACCCCCTGGCCTCTTAGAGCTGGGAATGTGGTTGTTCCTCCTCAAATCTGGGACACGGTTGGCCCTGGGAAGCTCCCCAGATGCCCCCAGGAGGCCCTGGACCTTCCTGCCCTCTCTCCTTCCCAGCTGGAGCAGGAAGGAGCTTTAACTTGCAGCCCCCTCAGCCTGGGAGGAGCATTTCTCCCAGTTTCCCGGACAGGGCGGGCACCTTTACGGTAGAAGATCATCCCAGCCCTGCAGCCCCGCAAGGTCTTGTGGGTGGTGGTGGAGACGACGTCGCAGTGGTCGAAAGGGGAGGGCACCACGCCGGCAGCCACGCCCGCTGATGTGGGCCATGTCAGCCATGAGATAGGCTCCGTTGGCGTCGGCGATCTTCCGCATGCGGGCATAGTCCAGGTTGCGCGAGTAGCAGCTGACACCTGCAGGGAGATGACATTTGGAGGGGACAGGAGCAGATGTGTGAGCACCCTGGGACACCCTGGGTCCAGCCCTGCAATGGGGACAGCCCAGCTAGGACAGCACGCGAGCTTCCACCAGCATGGAGGTGTTGGAGGTCTCCTCCTGGCACTGCAGCATCTGTGGGTGCCTCTGGGCTTACCAGCATGCGAGGAGCCACCGCCTCCCCCGGGGGGTCAGAGGTGGGTAAGGGTTTGATCCTGACCTGCTATGATCAGCTTGGGGTGGAAAAGGCGGGCGTTCTCCTCCAGCCGGTCGTAGTCGATGTAACCGGTCTTGGGGTTGACCTGGGAGAGGAAGAGGAGGGTTCAGCCACCTTGGTTAGGGTGAAGATCTGCGGCAGTGTCACCCCGCAGGAGGGGGTGCTGGGAGCCTGACATCGGTGCTATGAAGAGGCACAAACGCTTATGACGACCACATCCTGGTTCCAGCTGGAGCAGCTCTCTGTACCTTGTAGGGCATGGACTCGAAGAAGACGGAGGTGGCAGAGATCTTCTTCTTGTCCGTCATGAACCCGTGGGTGAGGTGGCCCCCGTCGGGCAGGTCCAGCCCCATGATCCTGCCGTGGGGCTCCACCAGGGCCGTGTACACCGCAAAGTTCGCAGGTGACCCTGCAGGGAGAGCACACCAGGCCAGTTACAGGTGCTGGGATGAGCAGAGGTGGTGCAGCCATCCTGGCTCTCCTGAGCGCCTCATTACCTGAGTAGGGCTGGACATTGACACCCCACTTCTGGGGGTTGAGCCCGTATGCCTGCAGAGCTCGCTTCTGGCAGAGCCTTTCCATCTCATCTACGAACTCTGTCCCACCATAGTACCTGCGGGTAAAAGATGGGGCAGGGGTTAAACCAAGCCCTGTGACCAAGCTGTGGAGCACCCAGTGATGCCATGGTTGCGGCAGCCACCGTAGCAGATGTGACCCTGCTGAGATTGTCCCGTGCGTGGCCAAGGACAGAAGCCGAGAGGGTCAGATCCTGCCCTGGAGGAGCTTGGCTGCCAGCACCAGGACATCGCTTCCTTCCCAGAGGTGAGGTCTGGTGGTCCCCCTCCCTCTCTGCGAGGTTTTGTGTTGGGGGGACTCTGCTCCAGCCCCGTACCTCTGCCCTGGGTAGCCCTCGGAGTATTTGTTGTTCATGCAGGATCCCAGGGCCTCGAGGACCGCTCGGCTTGCAAAGTTCTCTGATGCGATTAACTCCAGCCCCAGCCTCTGCCGCTGCTTCTCCTTCTTGATGATGCTGTGCACCTTTGGGAGGGGAGAGAAACAGCTTCACCCGCGCTGGCTCTGCATGGAGACGTGGATGCTCCGCCATCAGGGATGCACCCCCGGAGGGGACAGGGCAGGGAGAGGGGCCTGGAAAGGTGCTGGAGAAGGGAGAGGAAATCCCTTCTTGGTACAGCTGATCCCACACAGTTCATATGTCCAGTCACAGGCCTTGTTTTGGGTTTCTACCTGTCAGGAAGCTGCCAGGTAATTCAGCTGTCACTTGGGCTAGAGAGTCAAGGGCAACTGCCAAATGGCCTGGGGGGGCCGGCTGTGCTGGTGTGGGTATCAGAGCTTCAGGCAGAGGGGTACGAGCAATAGATGCAAAGTTCCAACCATGTTATGGGCACACGGTTGGAGGATGCCCTCCCTCTCCACCTCTTGCTGCAACCAGAGTGCACAGAGGGTGGATGGGTCCCACCAGCTCGGCCTTGGACCATCTCCCTGACACATCTCTGGCTCGAGGCGGTCAGCATCCCCACAGCTGCCCGGGGATGAATGAAGCAGCTGCTGGGGAGGGGTCAGGACAGGGCTCTCACCTCTGGGTCGTTGCTGTCGAGCGGCTCCACCAGCATCTTGTTGTGGGAGGCCCAGAGCTCCGCACTGGGGAGGCCCCCATCGCCCTGCACTGAGTTTGCCATCCTCCTGCTGCGTCCAATGTCACCTGCCAGGAGAGAGGGGAGTTTGTTGGACAGCAGCAGGGCTGGGTGCCTCCACCCTGTGTCCCTGCGTGCTGCCTGCTCCCATCCCACATCCTCCCTGGAAACACAGAGGGACCAGCCATGGGCTGGGACGCATGGGGTGAGTAAAAGAGACACCCATCAGGCTTCCCCGCTGATGTAAGACCAGTACATTAATTACAGCGCTTTGATCATTTCTGATACTCTCCCATCACCGCCTCCCCTGGGCTCCCCCCACCCAGCTCTCCTGTGCCTGGCCAGACACTCGGGGACATGGTGAACCTACACATGGACTAAACTGGATCAGCAACAGGAGCAGTGCCTTTCCCTCGTGATCCCGTGTATCTGTGAGTATTGGTGCTTCTAGGAAATGCTGCCAAATGCTCTCATGGACAGAAGGGTGTCCTCCTAAAACTGATGTTTAATTTCAAAGGCAGTGAAGTGTTTGTACTCACAGACTTGAGTTTTTAAAGAGTGTTATGTTACCTCTCAGCTACTTTCCCTTGTGTATAGCCACGAGGGCAAATCCCCAGCAGGTCCAGCCCCAGACCCTAACTGAAGCAAGCGCGGCTCACGGAGCTGGGCCCCGAGAGGCAGCAGCTCTGCCTCAGCTTGACTCCATGGCACAGCGTGATGCCCAGGCCTGGCAGCAGCCCTCCAGCAGTGGTGGGACCAACGCTGGCATTAAAATGCAGAGCACAAGCTCCCGGGCGTGAGTGACAGCCCAGCTTCTGCCTTGGCTGGCAACAACGGACCTCTTTACCCATTAACCCCGCAAGGCCAGCGAAGGGCTGTGAGCAGGTTATTAAGCAACTGCACTTAGTTTGCTCAGTTGTCCTCCTGCCCAACCGCGGGGCCTCGCTGGCAGGGTGGGAATCTGGGCTGGGATGGGGAAAGGGCAGGGTGCAGCGGGTCCAGCTGGGTCTGGCATGTCCCCCCAGCAAGGGTCACAGCGGTATTCACACACCTGCTGGGGGGACTGATCTCCTCATTCCCCAGCCAGGATGAGACCCCCATTTCCACCCTCCTGGTGGGACAACAGT
>NW_010114112.1:0-412 GCF_000699245.1 Pterocles gutturalis
TATTTATAGGAAAACAAAGGAAGAAAACTCAAGTGTTATTTTGAACTTCTTTGTCTGTGGAAGAGAAACAAATACTGATGATCTGAGCCCTTATTTTATTGACAACACATAACAAAACTTGTTTTACAACATCAGCAAAACTTAAATGGCATATTAATTGTACTTTCAGTGATCAACCAAACAGTGAAAATGTATTTGTTGATTTCTATCTATGAAAAGAAGCTTTTAGGAAATATATGTTGAATATGTAAGGTTGTTTTTATGGATTCCTTTGTAATAATATCATTTGTAACAACACCATCTGACATGGAAGTCAACTGTGCTTCCTGCTAAAGCTTTATCCAAAAGAGAAATTGTTGTCTTCTAATATCAAAATTTTGGGAAAAAATAAAGGATTTATTCTTTATGATAA
>NW_010114113.1:0-22016 GCF_000699245.1 Pterocles gutturalis
TCAGGACAGCCTCCAGCAGTATAGACAGTCATAATATGAAGTCATGATATGAAGTCAAGCAGCACCATGAATCAAGTGGAAGGTGTCGGTGGAGATGAAGACAGGGCTGCTGAAGATGGTGGAGGGAAAGTGTGACACCACCAACAGTGTGAGCTGTGGGGAGCACAAGTGTGGGTGTGTAGGCAGACCTTGGCTGGGATGCTGTGGGCAGGGTCTAAACAGTTGGTCCAGGCTGACTCCAATGCGCAGCTGTGGTCCATGGAGCAAAGGGATTTTGAATGACTTGAGCATCCTCATGAGCACGTGCTCTTGCCAGGTGCAGATCAGGAACAGGCTGGGCAGATTCTGCAGGGAGGGGACAGTGCAGGCTGAGCTGCTAACTGAGTCTGTGAAAGTCACCCTGTTTCTCTTATGAAAGAAGTGATAAGATGGAGTTGTCTATGGTAACAGCTATTGGGTTCAGTAGCCAAATACTTTGTCCATGGAGATGGACAGGGCCTGTTCAGTCAGCTACAAAGTTGTGCAAAATTCAGGTAGCTTCATTTTTTTTTAAATAGGAAAATATTTTTCAGGTGGCTTAAGTTGCCAAAATAAACTTGAATAAGTGCAAGTGAAATAAAAGTGCAAAGCAAAAAGCTCAGAGACAGGTATCCAACCTGGGATGGATTTCTGGAGGTGGCAGGAGTGCATGAGCACAGTTCTCTTTCTGTACTTTCAAAGAATTTTACTAAAAATTATCTTGAGTTAAATGTATGGAAACCTGTGAAATGGCAATGCTAAAAAGCTTCTTCATTAACTGCTAAATATAATGAAGGGCACCACATTAGTATTTATATGGCTAATTAACTGAAATCATTAATTTACACTAATGCATAGTCTTGGTATAGCCCCTAGTAGTCCTGCTTCCTTATTGTACGGGATCACTTTGTGGATTAAGCAAATTCTTGAACAACAAAAAGTACCAGGTCCTTCAAAGTGAAGGGACGCAAGGCAGAACTGCTGATGGGCAGGGCTCTAACACTAACTATATTCCTTTCTCATTTTCACTAAACAGCCTTTTTAATACCTCTGTTACATGTTTGAAATACCTCTGGGAGAGGTTCAGATGAAGCAGATGACCTCACACAGCAGTTTTCATCCTGCAGCCCCTCGCCTGCCTGAGTGGGCAGGTGCCTCTGCCCTGTTTGCACTCACAAACAAGCAGCTGTTGCTCAAAGGTGGATGTTTCAGACTGCCAAGTGTCATTTCTTACAGCATAAAGATGGATGTGCATTTTGCAGTGTTTCCTCCCCCTTGCTAGGGATGGCAGAGGATGGAGCTGACAGGCTGGCCCAGGTATATCCCCAAGAGATGTCACAGAGATGGTTTGGGGACATCTGGATGTCACGGCTGTGTGGACAACAGAGCACGTGGCTCACACCCTGGGGATCTGGCCTGTCCCATGCTGAGAGCTGAGGGGAGGACAGATGTCCTCTGAACACAGCAGCCTACTCCAACAGAGGATGCAGGAGTGCTCATGCCTCTTACTGATGCTTTGGAGAACAAGAGCTTTGTGCTTGGGAAAGCCCAGATTGCAGCAAGGAGCGAGCGCTCGCCCAACAACTTCCTCCCACGCAGGCTGTGGCAGTGGCAGTTTGCCATTAAATTCCCAGACTGAGAAAATCTCGGCTGATTTCCCTCCTGCCAGAGGAAACACAAGCTGCATTGCTTCTGCCTGCAGCCCAGCTCTCCCCACCGCTCAAGCCCTCCTCTCCTCTGGGTCATGGGCACTGGTGGGTGTGCAGTCTGAACAGGATCAGTCCCACGAGGAGAGGGGTTTTGCTGAATTTTCTTATACCAAATCTGGCCACACTGCAAATTTGAATGTGGTTGAACTCAGACTGATGTGACTGAACTCCCAGGGCACAGGGACTGGTCCCACATTCACCCAGAGGCTGTAGCACCAGCCCAAAGCCCTTGCTACAAGCCCAGACCTACATCTCCATGGTCCGAAGGGATCCTCTTTGTGCACACCCCCACTGCTAGGTGCTGAGCTGGCACTAATTACAATTTTGCTAATTGCTCTAACTCCTCTGCCTTGCTGCTTTCTATCAGCAATGTTTGGCCATGGCTTTTGCTGAAGTGGGGGACTCTTCTTGGAAGCTTGGTAGGATCTGCTGGGAGACACCTGCCAATCTTCATACACAACATCTTTATTTTAATTTATTGGCAGCATTTAGAGAAATTGGCTTCTATGCAGCATCAGTTGGACTTCATTAAAATAATAAGAGAGCTAAGTTAGTAAAAACAAAGCTGGCCAGTTGGCAACCTCAGACTTTTGTCAGGACTGATCTATGCTGGAAGATATAGTTTTAGTCCATCTACAGTAATAAAGTCCCATGATCCCAGGGCTAAAATGTCTTTTTTCCCTTACTAGATGCTGCAATTCATTAATTATATGACATTTCCACAATGATTTCTCCAGAAGAAGGCCCTGGTTGCCAAGGTTTACATTACATTTTCAATTACAAAGATATCCATATGGTGACTCTGCAGTATGTACAACTGTTTAACATGCATCCAAGCCCAACTGCAATGCTAGCAGGGCTTGTGATGTGCTGGCAAATCCCTTTCTGGATAAGGGGCTCTCGCTGGGTTCCTCCCCAAGTTGTGTGCTAGGGATGGGGACGGCAATGAGATGTTTCCTGCAGGAAAGAGTGCTGGGAGTTGAAGCACAAATACCTGTGTCCTTTTGGACAACCAGACCTTTTTATCAGCCTCTTGAGCTATGATGAGGAGTTTAAATCAGCAGATTATAGACAAAAGGGCTCAGCCCAGGCATGGTTTTCTCAGCCAGGCTCCAAGGCTCAAAGCCCATCACCCATTCCCTGCTGGGACATGCATGTTCCCATTGTGACATCTGTTTTACCTTGACACCCCTGTGGCAGGATCAGCCCTGCAGACACCAAAATGAGGGGCAAAGCTGCAGGGTGAGGTGCTGCAGTGGGCACAGCTGGGTAGAAGAGGGAGGGATCCTGGCCACGCTGGCATTTCTTCACATCAGTGCTGGTCCTACACACAAAGGATCAATTGCTGCTGCAGAAGCTGCTTAATTAACCACTAGTATGAGGGGTCCAAGTTGTGATTCAAGTACTACTTAGTCTGAGGAAATGTATTGATTTGGACAGACCCCTTGGAGAAAACATCACTCAGTTCTCAGGTGGTTTGCAGCAGTTTGATACTCAATCAGCACCATAGGAACCATCCTTGGTTCTCCCCAGCAGCTCCTGCCTGCCCCAGGCTCTGTGGGGATACAACAGGGCCCTGGAAGGAGAGCAAGAGCCTCCTTTGGCAGCACTGGTGTGTGGACATGTGCCTGGAAGCCAGTTCCTAGTACTGCCAAACAGAAAAGCTGCAGGTTCATTTTTCCCAACTTTGGATGGAGGGCTTGTCCATGGCTTATCCCAGCTGCAGGACCTCTCCAGCCCTCCTGCCTTGCAGGCTGCAGTGACGGTCCCCGCAGCCAGCAGTCGGTGCTGTTTGTGCAGTTGCACCACGATCAGCTCTGCAGTGGCTGTAACCTTAGAGTAGTAAACCAGTGGCATACATATAGTTGAACAATTATATGTATTGTGACTAAATTTCCCCCTGAAGATCTCATTCAGGATGTTAGAGTGAAAGGATCATAAAATGAATTAATAGCTGATTCACTGTATAATTTCCTAGTTCAATATACTTTAGTGTACCAGCTAAATGAGCCATACACAGCATTCAGCTCGGCCAGTTAACAGCTTTATCATTGAGATCTCAGGCTTAGAAATAAAAGCAATTCTTCTGAAGTAATTGCGCCTAATTAAAAGAAACATTTAAAAAGTGTAACCAAAAGGAATTCATTTCAAATGGAAAATTAATGCTGAAAAATAGCCCTGAGCTCTCTTGTCTTTGCTAATAGCTAAGCATTCTCGGAATAATTAAACTGTTTTGAAATGTTGATACCTTCCCCTGGTAGAAATGAGAGCCATGGCCCAACGCAGGAGCAAATCCTCAGTGTGGCCCTGGTGGGTGACAGGCGTGGGGCTTTGGGTGGGCAGGGGAGATGAGGGGCAGCTGCCTGTGGGAAGGGGGGGGCTCCCACTCCAGTGCTCCTGCACCCTGCCATGAAGCTGGGTCTTTGCAACTTCTTTTGAAGAAGCAGGACTGCCCAGCCAGAGGAGCTGAACTCAGCGTGGCAGGGGTTTGGGAGGTGCTGGGACTGCCCATAAGAGAACTATTTTCAATTAATTCCTGTTTTAAAGAGCATATGGAGTTTGTTATGAGATTTGCCCATCTCTGCAGCACCTCAGCTGGAGTGTCAGGGTGCATTCCCAGGTGAAGCCTGTTCACTGCTTTTTCTGTTGCCTTTTTCATGAGCAAAAAGTGCAACACTTTAACCTGCACCCCAAAAAAGTCCCACAGTAAATATCCAGGTTTATGGAGCTCCCAGCTGGTGTTTGTGCAGTGGGCGTGAGCCAGCCTGGCTGCTCCTGACAGAAGTTCCTAATTCTTTCAGGTTCCTGCTCTGCTTCTCCACCACTTGCTCCTCTCCCTTTACTCATGCTCATTTTGGCAGGAAGCACTTCCAAGGTGGATGTGCAGTGGAAATCCCACTTCTGTGCTGCCCTGCTTCCTTCAAAGCAGGACTGCCTGCAGGTGCCTCTGCCCTTCCTCCCCCCAAGGATCTGCTTGTGAGTGTTGGAGAAAATTAAGTGTATCCTGTGCCACGAGGAGGATGAGCACAAATCCCCCACGTTGAGCAGGAGCTCTGGTTTTAATTCCTCGTGCTGAGCTAGGAGTGCTGCTCTGATTAATAGTCTGTATCTGGCTGCACTGGGAGACCTGAAGGGATGGCTGTTGGGGTGGCAGGGATGTCTGGTGCCTGAAATAGCTGTTACAGCGCTGCATTTGCATGGATCGAATGGCTGGGTGCCACTGGCATCAGGGACCTGCTGTAGCTGGTGCTGCCAGAACAGAGGTCAGCCGGAGCGGGCAGGGAGTTGCCAGCAGAGCTGTGGGGCACTGAGCTGGGTGCTCGGAAGCTGCTGCTGGTGGTTTTGTCAGGACATGCAATTCCCCAGATTTGGGTCTTTCTCCAGGATCTTTTTTCCTTGAAAAGTGACTGTGAAGATGAAGAAAGGTTTTGAAAATGCCAGTGTCTGGTATCAGCATCGTTGCGTTAAAGCCTTTGATTCTCAAATTGAAGCAAACGCTGACAAAGTTGATTTAAGCGTTAAAAAGACCAAACCCAAATACTTCTGACCCAAGTGACTTTTTTTTTTTTTTTTTTTTTTGGCTGGGTGACCAGGACACAAGTGCTTTTGAGAATTCAACTTTATACTAGTTCAGGGAGATAATTTGTTCTCTTAAAATCCTTGTGGGATGGGAATGTAGTTTCTCATGCTGCTGCAAGTGGGAAGCTTGGGGAATCTTTGGGGGCTGTTGCTTATTATTGCCAGTACCTACTGAATTTGCTTTTATTATGTTATTTGGTAACTATGACAAAACTGAGCATATTCCATACAAGACTTTCTGTAAAATGTTCCCAGCAAATTCAGTGAATGTAGAATATAGGGCATGTAAATACACATTTACAGCATTGACCCTACAAAATAACCTGTCTGCTGGCTCGTTTCCCTTTCCATAACATTTGCTGTTTCATGTGCGTCCTTGATGTTCCTCTTCAAATTGTAGTAAATCAAAGTCTTCTCCCTTCTATTTCGGAGGCAGAGCAGAAAGGCAGCATCTTAAGACAGGATTCTGTCTCCTGTATTGAAGTGTGGTGGTTTGTGTGTGTTGGTTTTTTGGGGGTTTTTTTTGGTTTTTTGTTTTTTTGGTGGTTTTTTTTACAAATAATACTGAAAACACCAGAACTTTTAAGGGAATAGGTAAAACCAGTCCCTGGTCTTGGCAGTAGGTCAGTGAATGCCCTGCCCTGGCCAGCTTGCTCACAACTCTGCCTCTATTTTCTGGATGATCCAGAGCTTTCTTTTTTTTTTTTTTTTTTTTTTTTTTTTTTAATTCCTGAGTGTTTCTAATTGAGCTAACATTATTAGAAGGTTTTAAAAAAAAAAAAAACCCTTTCCCAAATTCCCTTTGCGTTTCAGTAGCTCTTTAATATGCAAGGCAGCAAGAGATGAACTGGGTCTAATTACGAGTCCCTGGAGTAGCCAGTCAGAAAATGAATTGATGCCTTTTTCCTTATGAACAATGCATGTACCACAAATTAGAGGCGCCATCACCAGAGATTTAATTACAAAATATCATTACTTTCACACATCATTTCAGATTTGGCCTGATCAAATCAAAGTTGGGGGAAGAGAGGGAAGGGGGGAGAGGTGGGCGAAGGGAAAAAAACTGCACCACTAGCAGGGTCATTCGTTCAGGGGTACTCGAATGCAGGAGGGAATTGGTGTTATTGAAGCTTCCCAAAAGGCAATTCTGCAGAGAAGCGGCGTCTGAGAGGAAATTCATTTCCTTTACCAAGGAAGGCTCCAGGCAGTTCAGCTGGCTGGGGGAAAACACGGCGTGAACACGGTGGCCAGGGCTGGGTGGGCTTTGCTGGGAGCTGCTGGCTGGTGACCATGGGCATGTCCAGCTCTGTGGCAAGGCTGACCCTGCTTGGGGAGAGGGGAGCATTTTGTCAGGTAGGGAAAAGGTGATGAAAAGAGCGTTTAGTCTGCTATCACTTGGCTTTAGCTGGGCTGCCTCTGGCAGCAAAAGCTGTGTATGGAAAAATAAGGGACAAATCCCAAGGTGTATTTAGGTGTAGTTCAGGCATATACAGTGTCCATTAGCGTGTGTCATTCCTGACAAACCTACCCAAAAACACAGACGCTGAAGCTCGCTATGTATGCCAAAGTACATGATGGATTTTGTCAAGAGGAACGGCTGCCAAGGGAGCCCTGGAAACTCATTTGCTGCAGAGTTCAGCCTGCTATTGCGGTTTAAAGGTCACGGTGGTCACCAGAAAAGGGTCTGGTGTGTGCTGGGAGGAGGGTCTGGCCGCTTTTGCTTCCCTGATCTCTCTTCACCCCTGAAGAATACAGAAGTGAGAAGCTTGCCATGTTATTTCTAGCAAGGGAGGTCCATCCCTGCGGTTGGGCATCTCTGTAGCTTGTGGTGCTTTTGAAGCAGAGCAATTTGGAAGAAGTGCAGTCAGGTGGTCAATGGTCCCTGCTCTGTAAGCAAACCTTGAAAGCCTCCTTCAGGCTGAGCATCCCAGATGAGAGGTCCACCCTTTTGGCCCATGAAAAGGAGTGACACACTTTGCAGCTTGGAGCGTGACTCTTGGCTGCAGGAGGGTTCCTGGGCTTGGCAGCCCCCGACAAAATGGAAAAATCTGGTGAATGTTAGAAGTTGACTGGTTCCAGTGCTGTGTATGCACCATAGCAGGGATGGAAATGTCAAATATCCCAGTAAAATAAAATGTAACAGCCCTGCAGTGTCTAATGTATCCCTGAGTGATGATTCTTGCAGCAGACCAATGCTATGGCACCAGAAGTCCTCTTTTTCCACCCTGAAAAAAAAGCGAGGCTATTTTCCTTGCAGAGTGACACCTGTCTGGTGCTGATTTAAAGGGCTGGCTGTGGAACAGGGTCATTCGGGCTGAGCTGGTGCCATAAAGCCAGTCAGCAGCAAGTGCGGGTGCTCGGTATGGGGGGGCAGGACGGCTGAGCAGCCCTGGGATGATTTACAGCCCCTGCATCCAGCCTAGGCCACGGGCTGTGATTATTTCTCAGCCGGACGCACAAGCCAATCTTTTCAAGAAGCTAAAATGCTCTTCAAAATTTATGAGGAAAATGACGGCTTGTTGAATACATGATGTAGCGAGATGTAGTTTTACATTAACTTAAGAGGCATTTATGGGGCAATATTCATCTTCTCTGTATTATGGCAAGTATAATATGAGAGGATGCTATGTCATGGGGATATGAGACCTGACAGATAGGATGTACACAGAGGGGAGACCACGATGAAACAGGAAAAGGCAGGAAGAGTCAGAGCCCTAGGCTGAATGTGGATGGGGCAGAACAGGCTATTGTGAAAATGGGAGATGCCACCCATGTCCTCCACCTGTGGCAGCTGAAGTTGCTCCACTACTTCCATGGAGCCACATGGATCCCCACCAGCTGAGGGCATGATCCAGTGATTACAGCCCTGAAGATCCACTTGTGGCTCAAAGTCAGTCCCCACTCACCATCCACTCTTTGTAAGAGCTGCTCAGCTTGGTGGGTCAGTGGAGAAGTGATCCAGGGAATGTAACACACCTAATTCTACCAGATTGTTGTATAGGTGGTGACAAGGGCTTGGGCTGCTGTGAGTGTATGCACATGTTAAAAAAAAATTATTTCTTCTGATAACATTCTGCCTAAGGATTGGACTTTGCCATGCAGGTTGTGTGGTCTTACGGAGGAAGTAACAGACTCCCTTGAGAATGTGGCAGAGAGGCACGTATATCACTGTATAGCTAAATATAGCTGGGTACTCGCAGAGCTTGCTCCAGCTGGCAAACCACGCAGTTTCTTGTCTCTCCTGTCTGTCGCACATCTGACTTCTCTGAACGTGCAGCACAGGCCAAGCTCTCAGGCTGCTCCAAGCAAGCCTCCCTGCTTTAACCTGGTGAAATGGTAGCTGAAAGTATTTCCTAAGCATCTTTTTTCCCCTGTGTTTAGCTGCAGGCAAAATTTTGCACTAGAAACTGTTTGACGTGTTAATGGAGATCAAATAGCTATCTAATTGGAGCTGTGAATTAAAGCAGTGCCCTTGGTGCATGCCCTGCCCCTGGAGTGTCCTGCACCAGGCACACGGGGGCCTTTGGGCTGCCTCCTGGTCCCCCCCTATGTGTAAGTACAGGCAGCTGCAAGGCACACGAGTCACTGGTGTGGCCAATGCTACAGTAAGAGATACTGTAAGGGTACGTGCTCCTGCCCACCCTGTAGTGTTTGGGTCAGCACTGGGCTCAGGGTCCCTTGCAGAGGCTGCAGAGCAGGACAGCAGCTGATGGGCCCACCTGTGGTGCAACCATCACGTAAATCACAATTGCAGTGATGAGATGTTCTATAGATATTACTCCCTGGGCATTATGTGCAGGTAGGGGGAGTAAAATCTGTTTATTTTTCCTTTGGTATCCTGAAAACACCAGACCTGTGAGCCCTCTCTTAAGGAAATAACAGTTGACTTTGGAGTGTAGGGGTTAATCGCCCAAAGAGCCTGTCGCACAAAGCCAAGGGGCAATATGCATCTCTGATTCAGCTCCTTCCACTTAGAGAACTGCCGTGCTTCCCTTCCCCTGTATCTGACCCATCTGTTCATTGGGAGGAAGAGATGCTGTTCCCTTATAGCCATTTTCTCCAGTTATTAGATAAAACAGGTCAAAACTGCTGGACTTTGAGCCAACCTAGGGTGAATGCCCTGATGCTAACATCACTGTTCCCCAACTTCTGCCTTTTTGAAGATTTTAGCCAACCATTAGCAAGGCTTTTAGCTCTCACAGTGCTAAAATAAAGCAAAAATAAAACCAAAAGGTTGTATGGTGGCTGTGTTGCCCTTCATATCAGGTGGGACCAGAGCACTGATAACCAAGAGCAGTGCAGGGTCAGTTGGAGAAGGCAGAAAGCTTTGCAGGAGCTGTAGCAGCCAGACCCAGGGAGATGGGGCTGGAGGAGATGCCTGGAGAGGTGTCTGGGTGTGAAGGGAAGGCTACAGAAGCTATGCTGAAGAGGCAGGACAGCAGGATGACGTATAACACCATTACATGGGAGAGAAATTAAAAGGATTGATTGATATCAATTATCAGGTACAATTTGTTGCCGCACAATTGACATGTTAATCGCCTCCCTGCTGCATTTCGGCATGGCAAGATTTTTGACCAATTTGAAAGGTTTACAGCAACAATATGATGCTGATTTATCTCTCCTTAATAAAAAAGTGATCAACTGAAACCTGCATCCATCATTCTGTTTATCACTCATGGTGATTTATTAACTAATTATACTTACACTGGGTCTTTTTCTATAAGTATGGATAACAGAGTGATGCAGTGTCGGTGCAAGTCATAAATAATGTTAGAGTATAGTATGTTTAATACTTACTCCTAGGACCAGCCCATAACAAGATGCCTTGATTAAGGTAAGCAGACAGCTTCGTTTGTCAGGAATGGTCCTGAAACCGCACATTGAGGAAACAAGTCCATTTCTCATGTTTTCAGCACTGGACATTGCACAAATGTCTTGACCGAGTAATTCAGAGGAGGTGAAATGCTCCCAGCTTGGCCATTTTTCATAGGCATTTGCAAACCCTCACCAGACCTCATTGCACCCTGAGACCAAACAGCAGCATGGTGTTTCAGAATCAAGGTCTACAGAGCAAAAAGAAGTCATAAATGTAAGAAAAAGGGAATTCACAGTGGAGTTTTAAAACAGAAGTGGGGACCTGACAAAAATCAGGAGTTCTCTAGCCATCATAAAAGGAAAAAAGGATATTTTGTTATTTTTAAGTGACAACATATCAAGTCCCTAAATCAGTTTCATCCATCAAAAAAAACACCTTCTACAGCACTTGTAGGTTACTGTAATTGGCTAATACAGACTCCTAGGATTTCTGTCTTGACAAAGAGATGTGGTCAGTTCCCTTGCCTCATGCAAGAGGACGATGATGTGACTCTATTAAACAATTACACTTGGTAATTGTATCATCTCAAGGAGAAAGCAACTTCCCAAATGACACATCAGACAGCTCTGCTGTTTTTCCAGACTGCACCTGAGGAGGTCTGTGTGATCCCTCTCTGCAGTGACTGGACTGGCTCTGTGTGTTTCAGGGTATTTCCCTAAGCTTTCTTAGAGAAAAACACATTTTCACATTTGCATTGCAGAGCAATACAATACCCCCAGCACCCAGGGCTGCTTTTGTGTCATTTTTCTCTTCCTAAAATCAACCAATTGGAAAGTACTCCTTACAAATCCCAACCTAAACTCATGATTCTGCTCGGAAAGCAGGTGCCTGCATGGCTCCAACTCTCTCCAAAGCACCGCAAGCCCAGCCTTATGCTTCTGGTGCTTGATCGTCATGGTGCAGCAGGACTTCTTGGTTTCCCCTTTTTTTTGTCTTGCACATCACTATTCTCCTGCTGGGGTGCAGGTGCTGGGGCATCAAATCAGTTCTGACAGCCTGCAGCTCTCCCCAGCCCCAGTCCATCTTGCCAATCGAGGGAGAGGCAGTCCAAATTTTTTTTCCTTTAATATCTGTGAGAACTGGGTGAAGCGCCAGTTGCTTCCTGCAGCAGAAGGCCCGAGGGCACCAGAGAGGATAACCTGGGCAAAAGCAAGGGTGGCTCTGGGTGCAGGGCAGTCCGTCACCCTGTCACCTCTCACTGTGCAATGCAGCAAACATGCTCATAATCCAGTTTCCAACCTTTAGAGCTTGGACCACAACCGTCCTTCTAACTTTTTCACATTGATGCCTGCCGACAAATGTATCTATAGAGTCCCTTCTTTCTCCTATCTTTTAATAAAAATAGGATCTATTTTTGCAAGAACAATATTTTGCAAGTGTTTTTTTTCTTTTTTCTTCATCTATCACTGGACTGGGTCCACAGTGAATATCCTGGGTGTGGACTCCCTCGCCTTTCAATTTTACATAGGCATACATCATATGAGGGGGTTTTTTGTATTAATTGATGTTTCTAATCAAGAGACTCATGTAAATGCAGCATAAAAATGGTTATTTCCTCATCACCCTGGTACCCCACTCCCAGCCCTGCCATTGACTTACTCAGTGGACTTCTACTCTGAAAATTTTAGGTGTGTTTGGACAATGTCTGTGAGATCTCAAATTAAGCCTCTCTTTTTCCACCCCAATAATATCTATCTGCTTTGTGACTGCAGGGTGCTTGCTCAGTGAAACGCAGCCGCTTCTGGCACAGAGCAGCAGCAGCTGAGCAACGTGCTGCAGCTCCGTCCTGTGTTACAGGGGCCAAACAAAAACATGGTAACACCATCCTGGAGTGCAAGTGCAGAGGGAAGTGAGGGGATGTAGGTTTGATTAGTACATTAACAACAGGATCCATAACCAAGAGGGAACACTCAAACCAGCAGCAAATAATTATTAAATTATTACACAATTAATAGTTGTTTAAAAGCAAAGCAAGAATGGTGCAAAAAAAAAAAAAATCCCTGTTTGAAAATGCTTTTGCAGGGCTCATCAGCATAGGCACTGCTGGGTGAGTGGGAGTGCAGCTGCAGAGACACCGTAAAAATCCCCCAGCACCTCCTGGGGGAACACACAGTGACAGATCCATAATGTATAGGGGCAGTTGGTGCTCAATAATCAGGGCATAATTTACACTGAGTGGGGTTTGGTGGCAGGAGGAGAGAGGCAGTTTTGTTTTTTTCTCCTGTTCCTTCCCTGGTCATCTGTCCCAGAGCTCGGAGGGGAGAGGATGCTCCTGCAGGCAGCCCTGGCCTGACCCAGTGTGGCAGGGCTTGGAACATCCCCTCCATCTCTCCCTCAAGGGTGTGAGGCCATAATGACTATTTTGTAGGTCTTTCAGATGGGAAGGTCAGATTTTTCTGCTCTGATCCTTGGCACAGCTCTTCCCCTTTTGTTGATTAATCCACACCATCTCTCCTATGCCAGAGGCTCCGAGCATCCCCACGAGCCTGTACCACAACTCATCTCCTGCATCCTAACAGCCTGCCACTGTGGCTCAAGCATATGCGTGCCCTGCAAGGGGCTTGGCATCTTGTACCCATCACCATCCTCAAGGCTTGGGGCAGTGGTACATAATGCAATAATGCTTGTTCTGCCGTGAGCCACCTTTGCCTTTCCTGTTCCCAGGCAGATCTGGCCCTGAGGGACACTTTTCACAGACAGGACGCGGCTGTGCTCTGGATGCAGAGCCAAGCTAAACCTATTTCCACCACGGGATCCAGTTTGTCAGGCTCTTTAGGACACAAGCGAGATCCAAGGAGAAAAAGTCTTAATGTAATGGAACAGGAGCTGAAGAAAAGCTGAGAGTTTCGGGGTGGGTGCCTCCCTGGTGTGTACGAGGAGGGGGATAACCCTGGAGACTTCTCAGTAAATCTGTGCCTGAGCTGTCACGGTGAGGAAGAAGAGGAGGCCCGTATTTGTGCAGCACCTTATTTGCAACACCTTATGCTTAAACTGAAAGCTGAAGTGTGTCTTTAGAGCTGATGTGTAAACCAGATTAATGTGACCTGCAGATCTAAAATTGAGGGAGAGGGATCCTCAGGACCTTAGTTAACATATAGCTCTGGTAATTACGTCTTCCCTCCTCAGTTAGCCCTGTCCCAATGACACTGGATGAAGGTTTTGCTGCCTGCCCCATCCAGCGGAGTAACACTGCTGCAGTGTGTCAGCCAGCTCAGCCCCACAAACCACGGCAGTGAAGGTGAGAGATGCCCCAGGCCAAGCACCATGTGTGGGTCTGGCAGCAGCACCCAGCAGTGTGACAGCCACCAACGCGCAGTGGCCAGACAGGCAGCATCCTTCCCCACCAAAGGCCACCTTGAACCCCACTGGGGCGGCAACAGCAAAGGAGTTAAATTTGATTTTCTCATAGGAAAAAGGCTTGCAGGAAAAAAAAAATTACCTAGCTTCATCTTTCTCCCATTTTAGAAAAATTAATTTTTGAGAAACCTCCACAGTTTCACTCCTTCTGGTCCCTAAATCATGCAGGCTGACAGCCTGTCCAGGGCTATTTATTGGCTCCCTCGCAGAGAGCATCCTCGGAGCCCGGGCTCCATCTGAAGAGCACCAGTGCCATCTTCTGGGAGCCCGCAGCCTCCTGTCGTTATGACAGAAATCTCCTTTCTAGAGGAAGAAGTTTCACTACAATAAGCCTCACCCTTGGGTTTCCCACTGCCGGGTACCAAAGTGTCACCAGCCGTGGGGACAGTGTGATGCTCCTCACCTTCTTGGGGGGAAACTGAGGCATGAAGACATGAAATACCGCAGCTTCTCTGCCCCCCTCAGGTGCACAGGGAGGTCTCAGGTGTTCCTAGCCTCTGAAATATCCAACAGGCTCCGGAGCAGGAGGTGCAGGTGTGCCCCAGGCTTCCTCTCAGTTTGGAGCCTTTTCTAGCATGGAGGAAGCAACAGAAGCCTCCCTTCTCTTTTCTCTGTTAATTTTCTATTAAGGAAGGATGATTTTCTTTTTGCAAAAATATTTAATTCCAGAATTATACCCTTTAAGTAACCCCTGGAGCATCACAAACTCCTAGCCAAATCCCAATGGAGGGCAACATTGGAATGAAACTCTTTGCTTAAAACGAAGGAAGTGCCTGAGCTGGAGCACAGGGCTGTGAGGCTGCAGGCGGAGGGTGGTCAAAGCATCCCAGGGAAGGAGACGGAGGCAGTTACCTGGGGACAGTGCTCCTCCTGCAGATATTTACAGAGGCTGTCGTTTCTTTTTCTGTAAAACTCATCAAAGGTTTTGTTGAGGTTTGATTTATGGTAATGTCCCAAATCTGGGTTCTTTGGTATGCACAAAACCAATTAACGCAACAGCAATGGAAGGGGAGGGAGCAGCTCTGCCTGTGCCAGCCCTGCCAGGGCCAGAAGGTGCTGCTGGCACAGAGGGTGCTGCCAGGCTGGCCCGGAGAATCTGTGCTTGTGAGACACCAAAGAACTGGCCTTTCAGTCTCTGTGAATTTGTTTGAATGTTGTACAGTGGTACCCATGCTGAAAGGTGGGGCAAACACTTCCCTGGGGCTACTAAGTGTGTGTGAGAAGAGTGGATGTGTGTGGATGATAAGTTGTCAAAAAATACTGCCCCTGGCTACTGCAGCCCCTACAGCAGCACACAGACCGTATAGCAGCGTGCAGCCTGTACAGCAGCGTGCAGCACATCGAGCGACATGCTACGTGCAGTCCCTACAGCACTGTGCGGTGCACACAGCAGCACGCGGTGCACAGCAGCTGCAGCCTGTACAGCACCCAGCAGTGCATCCAGCAGGGTCTGGGAGGTTCAGCAAGGTGCACTGCGGTTGCAAAGCACTGGGCAGCCCTTAGGGGAGCACACAGTGCGTACAGCAGCATGCAGTTGAGTTTGTCCAGCAGTGCGCAGTCTGCATGGTTGCAGTGTGTGGTATGCCCAGCAGTGTGTCCAGCAGTGTGCGGTACATCCAGCAGGGAAGAGCACATCCAGAGTGCACACCCGCACGGTCAGTGCCACAAGATGGGGCTCGGAGCTCCTGCTTTCCCTGCAGGCCAGCACTGCCGGGGTTTTCTCCATCTGCTCAGGGACTTGTGTGTCAGCCAAGACTCCTGGGCCAGCGGAGACTCTCAGGTGGAAAGTCTCGGATGGGGCATGACTTCCCTCACTCTCTCATCGTTAGGGCAGCTCTGTCTGTCCAGTTCTCCCTGTCATCACCCAGGGAAGGGTGACACGTGGTGTGTGGCAGTGCCGGTGGCACAGGAGTGTGCTGGTCTGTGGGGTAACAGAGCCTCTGCTGCACCCCACCACATAACAACACCCATCCTGGTGCACCCCAGCCCTGCCACCCCTTGTGCCAGGTGCAGGGTCTGGGGAAATGCAGTCGCGTGGAGCCGCCTCTGTGGACTGGCACAGCCTTTGTGCAGTCACACCGCTGACATGTCAGCTCTGGACCTCTTCTCAGTCCAGCTGCTCTGCTACGAGCTTGGGGGTATCTCCACACCTTGACAGTGGTACAGCTGTGCTATAATTAACACACATCTCCCCAGACTCTGTTATTAAATGACCTCCAGAATGTTATCATTTAGCCTTGCCCTAAGATTACTCCTTCATTCAGGATATATGAGAACTAGTATTGTCTCTGGCATCCATGTCTTCTCTGATGAATGTGGTTACAATAATTTTTCCACCACTAACCAACCTGTTGATAAGTAACCTATTTCCATTACTAAGTAATCATTACAGTTCTAGATCAGGTTCTAGATCTCTTAATGGTTCTAGACCACGTTCTAGATCGGGGGTGGTCAGAGGGCTGGAGCACCTCCCATCCAAGGACAGGCTGAGAGAGTTGGGGGTGTGCAGCCTGGAGAAGAGAAGGCTCCGGGGAGACCTTCCAGCACCCTCCCGCGCTGAAAGGGGGCTACAGGAGAGATGGGGAGGGACTTTTTACAAGGTTCTGTAGCAACAGGATGAGGCATAATGGATTTAAGTTGGAGGAAGGCAGATTTAGACTAGATATTAGAAATAAATGTTTTCCTGTGCAGGTGGTGAGGCAGTGGCCCAGGTTGCCCAGAGAAGCTGTGGATGCCCCATCCCTGGAGGTGTTCAAGGCCAGGCTGGATGGGGCCCTGGGCAGCCTGCTCTACCAGTTTGCAACCCTGCCCACAGCAGGGGGGTTGAAACTAGATGATCTTTAAGGTCCTTTTCAACCCAGCTATTCTATGATCTTTGTGCAGCAGCTGAGTCCGTTCATTCTGTGGGTGGAGTGGGGTTAGAAACCTATCCACCACCTTGGTACAAGCATGAAGCCAGTGGACCTGAAGGAATATGAGCGAAAACAAGGCTGGAGAAGTTCTCTGGAGGCTGTGCTGTCGTCCTGCCCTGCGGCAGGATCAGCTCTCTGGTCTGTAATCCTGACAGCTCGTTATCCAACCTGATAGCAAAGCCCCCTGCAGCAGTGCTATTCCCAGGACTCCCTCAACATCAGTTCTGTCACTTCACCGGCTTTATCAGCTAGATAAATCTGTGTCCATCCATCGGTGTTGGAGAAAGAGGGAAGGCAGCTGAATAGTGAAAGGTGGAGATGGAGAGCAGTGGTGCCCCACATTCAGCATGTCCAGGAGCACCCAACCACCCCTGCAGCACAAAGGAAACTGTGGGAAGTTTAGCTCAGTAGTTTGTGTTTTGTTTTGTTTTGTTTTGTTTTGTTTTGTTTTGTTTTTTTCTCAAGTAGAAATTTAGAGAGTTTCCCTTGGCAGAGTGTCAGTCAGTATTGGGCTCTGGTACTGAAAGGGTCTGGAGGTAGAAAACTCGAGCTCAGCTCATCTTGCTGGCCTCCTGAGCAGCTGATTTTAAGCCACGTTTGAAAAACAAAGCATGCGTAGTCAAAGCCAAGCAGCTCTGCTCTGCGAACAGGGCATTTCAGACTGAACCGTGGAGTGTTTTTGACAGACATACACAGGATGGTGGGGAAGCTCATGGCTACAGGGGCTGGAGATGGGAGATTCAGTCAATGCTGGACCAGAGCAGGGATGGCTTGAGCAGATTTCAATATCTGATTTCATTACACTCTGCAAATATCATCTTATGTGAGAAAAATTCTTATTTTTAAAGCTAAGTCTCACCCCCCCCGTTAACATCAGTGCTTATATCTTTGCTGGGCCAGGGGGAGAATCACACAAAAAAAATCCTGCTAAACGTGCCTCTATTCCTGATAACTTTTGATCCAAACAACAGCTGAACTCCAGGTGGGTTTGGAGTGAAACCAGAGTTCTTGTCTAATCTGGGCTGGAGAAAAGGGGAAACAGCATCTACCAAACCCAGTCCGCCTGTGGCCTGAGCCCAGATTAACCAAACGCTGCCTGGAAGCAGCACCGGTGATATCTGCAAGGGCGTTCAGATAAAACTTGATGAGGTTTTTAGAAGAATGATTGCTGCCAACAACACCATAGGCAAGATTTCAGAACAAAGGCTTTTTCTCATGAGTTAGCAAAAGCAATGCTAGCTCTTCACGATTTATGCCTCCCTCATAAATTACATTTTAAAATGAGGATTCTGTGTCATCAGAAAAGATACATTTTATTTTTATATAGCATCTTTAACACACACTTAAGGAGAATGATAGTGTTGTCAGGGGCCTGGGATCATAGGGAGGATATTTTTTTTATTATTATTTATTTATTTATTTTCCCCAGAAGGGTTTCAGCCTGTGAAGTCAGGAGAGGGGAGTTACAGCAGAAGGATTCAGGAGAGGAGGCAGAGATCAAAGTGAGGGGCACAGTGCAAAGAGATCATCCATGTATGGAAAGAGGCTCCCAGAGGAAAGCCATGGCAGATGTGGCCCCTGGAGATGTCAGGTCCCACGTGTAGAAGAGCCCCTTCCACGGTGTCTGCACTTTCCACTGCTCCATGCTCAGCCCATCACCCAGCTGTGGCTGGAAAGCACTCTGGGGTTTGGGTACCCATGGCTGTGTCACTGTGGGATTGTCACAATGGCAGTGACAGGTTCCTCCTGAAGGTGGGATGATACAGTCATTAAATCTGCCCAAACCTGGCACAGGGTCACCCAGGGCTCTGGTCCATCTCCGCGGTGGCTTTTTGAGCTCTCCATGTCTTGAGTCACTGCCTTGTGTGAGAATTGCACCTTCTGTGGGTTTAGGGGTTCTTCTTAAAATTCTCACCAGTGTCAGGGTGTGTCCTAGTGGCTCGGAAACTGGGAAGCAATAGGCCAGGCATGTTTAAAAACTAGAGTGCTGTTTTATGCTCCGAGATCAGCCTTATGATGCGATCCAGTGTCAATCTGTACCAATGTGGTCCCAGCCTTTTTCTTCCTCTCTTCCCTG
Organism: Pterocles gutturalis; assembly: GCF_000699245.1. Taxonomy (NCBI): domain Eukaryota; kingdom Metazoa; phylum Chordata; class Aves; order Pterocliformes; family Pteroclidae; genus Pterocles; species Pterocles gutturalis. The sequence continues at coordinate 18,532 of NW_010114113.1, forward strand.
GCCTTTTCCTTCCTCCCAAGGGCTGCACATCCCCTCCCGTGCGCTGCTTTGCTTCTCTCCGGCAGAGCAGAGAACAGTCCTGCTGCAGCCAGAGTCCCGCCAGCTCGACGTCTCCTTTCCTAGAAGAGCTTTTGCAAGCTGGATTCGCAGAGGGGATCGGTGTATTGGGTCATCTCCATGGGAACGTTGTGGGAAGATTGATACGCGCCCTGAGAGGCGGGCGCACTTATTAGCATGTTCTAGATCCTTTCCTGCAGCCTTTTTATTTTTATTTTTTCCTCCCTGCTGAGGAGGAAGAAATAGTGTTTTCAAGGAGGAAAGAATGTGAACATCTGAAATAAAAGCACCGCTGCAGATCCCAGCCCTTTCCAGCCGTGGGTCTCCGTTACCTGCCAAGAGCAAGAGCTCGTCATGGCAGAGCTGCGAGAGCTCCGGCAGCCCGCAAAGCCCGAGGGAGCCGGGTTGGTTTGCCCAGGAGAAGACAAATCTGCCGCTGTGGTGGGATGGTACTGGTCACCAGCCAGACACAGAGTGAGAGAAGGGCAGGGAGAGCAGCTGGGGCAGCTCTTTGGTGGTCACAACTACCTGGTGCAATCAGTGTCTTCTCTGCTTGCTGCCCCGCCAGCCCCCGTCCTTCCATATCGCAGCATCATCTGAGATCACGAGATGGAACCCAGCTCGGTTTGGTGAGCTGAGCACCCACATCTTTCTGGTGCAGCACTAACCCAGAGGGTCAGAGGAGGCCAGCTCATGTCCACATGCCTCAGTTTCCTCTCCCAAGCCCTGTTCTTCCCAGCCAGCACTGGGGACTGCCAACACATATGCTAACCATTTTCAAGAGTGATGGTGGGCTGAAGACAAGCTCTTCAGTCTTGCCGGAGCCAAGAATGAGAGTCCAGATGGTGCATGACCTGACAAGCCCCCTGTGATCTTCTGTTTGTTATTCTCCTAAAAGCACATTGCCCTGGGAAAAATCCAAGGGTTGGTTTCCAGGACCCAGCCTCCTTTCATGTGTGATAGCAACTGCACCTACTCTGGCCACACGCATTGCTCATGTGAAGCTGCCTTGCAATAAGGATTTGGGGTGCAGGGGACTGCTGAGGTCTCCTAAGAAAACCAGGCTTTAGCTCGCTGTTCAGCTCCTCTGGGGCATGGCTGCAATTATCCTCCTGTCCCATGTTTGTAGGGCACCTGACACCAGAGAGTCCCCGCCGTGACAGTCCTCCCATCGGCATAAATCCAAAATTACAAGCAACAAGAATATTTTTCAAATAGAAACCTCTGCTCTGGGCTATGTAGTAATTAATCATTAATAAATCATAATGCTCAGGAGGAACTGTAATGTTGCAAAGCTGATTTTAAGAGCTTGTCTAAGTGGACCTGAGTACAGAAGTGGATCTGTAACACGCTCCTCAGGTGGAGGGTGTCTGCTTCCCTCCCACCCCAATTAATTTCTGTCGGGCAATGGAATTTGGATGGCCAGTCTCTGCGGGGCAGGAGATCAGCTTCAGTATCTGTGTGTAGCACAGTCACAACTGGAAAAGAACAAGGCGCGCATTTGCAGCAATAACAATAACAATAATAATGTCCCCAGAGTGACATTTCAAATGCAAATGACAAGAATAAAAATATCGGTTCCTGTTATAACTTTGTTGTTGCTGTAACCGAATGCCAGCGAAGACCTGACGCTGTCCCCTCCGCCCGCCTGCCAGCAGAGCTGCCGTCCTGTTTGTTTGCATTCCCAGCCCAAGCGGATGAGGACTCAGGCATCAGCTGAGGAAGGAGGCAAGGGGCTGGGGCTGGAGAGATGGTTTTATGTTCACAGTGGCACTCACCAGATGTTAATCTAGCATGAAGCATGTAGAGCGAAGAGTGACAGCAGCTATGTATGGTTGGACTAATAACTAACCCAACGCCCTGAGAGCTCAGCAGGGCTCTGGAGTGAGCCTGTGAACCAGCTCTGCTGTTGGGGCGCTGCCCAGCCGTGATGCTCCCTCCCCTCCTCCTGTCACCAGCACTGGGATGGGAAACGCTTGTGGCGTGGACCTGGCAGGAGAGATTTATCGCAGTTTTGATTTCAGTCTTACAGTTGTTGTTCACCTGCAATATCTGATTACACCCCTTCTCTCTCCCTGCTCTAACAGACCCAGCTGCCTTACCTTCCCTTCAAAGATGTGACGGTGTCGGGTGTTTGCAGGTGTGTTCTGTTGCCCCTGCACACATGCACATATGTATATAACTAGCAAGGGTATCTTCTTATCTGAAATTAAAATATTCTGTTTTAATATTTTAGTTAGAGACTTTGTGCATGGTTTGTGCCTGTCCTGGGCAGAGAGAGGGACTGGGGTGCAGTGATTTGGGCTGGTTTGAGCCCAGAGCCACGGGACTGCTTTCATCCCATACACAAGGCAACCCCCCAAACCCACAGCCCCCCTCCTTGGTCACCCAGTGAGTTTTCTGGAAACTCAGAAGCATGTCTGTTAATCAGTTTATTAACTGGAAAAATAAAGCCTTTGATATTTATCACTCAGGGTCAGAGTTTGGCTGGCTGTGGGAGAAACTGGCAGCCAGGGAGCACAGGCAGGATTTACGGCTGCAGGGCACACGGAGGTAGAACTTATTTGGGCCATGGTCCCAGTAGTTTTTAAACCAAGATAGAGCTCTTAATCTGCAGACAAGTTTATCTTTTGCAGCAAAGAGATTGGCTGAAAATGAAACTGATGATTTAAAAAACAAAGGGGGGAAAAAAAGGAATTGAAACTGCGTAGGCTATTTTCAGCCACCAAGATGAATGAAATGTAAAATAATAAAATAGGTTGCAAGTTTTGAATTCTAAAAAGGATCAGTCTGAAAGCACGAAAATCCAAGCAGGTGCTGTCAGCTCCAAGCACTGACAAAGCAGGCATTTCTGCTGGGAAATAGTGGAAGATTTCAGCAGACACACATGGGACAATGCAAATCTGCTCCTCTGCAGGGCTCTTCAGCTGTCAGAGACCTGCAACACGGCACCAACTGCTTTGCTGTTGCTTCTTATTACTGTCTCCTAAAGCTGGCGGATGCTGATGGAGCTGCTCCGAGGGCAGATCAGAACTGCAACCCTGCTAAAAAGGCTACAGCAGAGACCAGGAGAGAAGGAGTTAATGCATCAAGTGGGAGAAGGGATCTGCAGCTCAGCCCTGTGCCCCCCATGCACAAAGCCATGGTCAGTCTTCCAGCCTCTCACTAGTCCTCCTGACTTTTGCTGTTGTTTATCTCCAGGGGAAGCAGGGTGAGAAGATTGAAGCATGGAGCAGCCAGGGCTACACGGAAGGACAGCCTCACTGGTGGAACAAAACCTGGAGACTTCCTCTCCTGGGCTGCTGCCCTCTCCCACCACTCCCCACACCAGTTCAAGACAGGAAGCCACGCACTGTAATTTGGAGATTAATCTGAGCTGCCTGTTTCAAGGTGTCCTGAAAATTCACTTTCCACTGTGCAGTGCCACT
>NW_010114114.1:0-7373 GCF_000699245.1 Pterocles gutturalis
GTTTTGTTTTGGTTTTTTTTTTTGGGCTGCTGCGGGGGCTGGTGAGGTGGCTCGGAGTTTCCTGGCGTGCTGTCGTGAGGGAAGCGGTGTTGGATGTCTGAGGGGGCTGCGCGCTGCTGGGGGGTCGGTGGTTCCTTGGGTCAGGTCAGTTGGGGTTGGGGGCAGTGTGGCCGGTAAATGGTGCGTCAGAGTTAGGGTGGTTTAATCTTGTAGTAGGCTTTTGCCAGCTAATCTGAAACAAACCACCCCAAAAGATAAAACCCATGATCTTCATTGCTGGAATGCAGATTTCTGGCTGGGTCACGAGTGAACTTGCAGTGCTAGCAACTTCTGCTGTAGCTAATCCCTGTTCTCCCTTTCTTGCAGGGTGCTTGACTTCTGATTCTTGCCGGGAACTTGTACTTCGTGTTGTTGGACCTCCATTGGGTCTTAAAGAAGAGCTGTGTGAAGTCACATAGTCGTAGAATTGGCTAGAGGATGTTAGTTCTGCAACTTCACTAGGCAGCAGCATGGGGCATGGTGAAAACAGCCATCTTTGAGTTGCATTCTGTGTGTGTGTTGGGGGGAAACAGCGCAGTGTGTCTTTCATAGCCGGTGGCAGCCAGCTGTAATGTATAAAGTGTAATAAACTGCCTAGGTCACTGAGCACAGGGCTAGTCCTGTCTTGGTAGGTACTGAATTTTGCAGCACTGCAACACACTGCTTTGGATGTTGTGGGTAAAAAAATTTACCTTTGTCACTTTTATCTTTGTCTATTGCTTGGCCTGGTTTAAGCATAAACGTGCTGGTAAACTTTTATTGCTTATATGTAATCTTGATGAAGATTTAAGATGCAGTTTTAACAAGGATATGCAGGTGCCATTATTATTTAAAAGAGAACTGAGTAGGCGGTACTTAAATTTGCTTTGCTCTCTTGAAGTTTTAGTAGTATAATGGAATTGGTAGTTACTGTTTGGACCACAATATTTTTTTCTTTGGCTTATGAAAATGAGGTCAGGCCTTAGTCAACTACATACCTGGTTGCCTAAAATATGAGTGGTCCTTGCTGAGAGCTCCTTTAAAGTCACTGTGGTCTGACAGAAGGTCCTTTTTCTGCATGGCTGGTTACAGGATAGAGGTATCTTAAAGAAAAAAAAAAAAGGAAAATAGTCTCCTGAACAAATTGAGGAGGTAACGCAAAAACCGTATATACAGCAAAGCAGAAGAGTTGCACAGTGCTTGGTTCAGTTTAGCGTATTATTCAAAGTTTTGTTATAATGTGCTGTTTTAAGAGTTGCTATAGATCACTTTTTCTCACTCTTACCAGTCAAGTTTATAGCCCATAGGGGCTTGAGAGCAGGGGGAGTATGAATTTTAACAGTGGAGTGTCGTGCAAATTGGCTTCCTTACTTTTGAGACAGAAAGTTTTCCACAACTCTCATGTGTTCTCTTAAACATGGATGAGTAGGACTAGAAGTGGTAAGAGTCAGGGCAGTGTAAATCTGCTGTGTCTTGCGAAAAGTCTTCAAAGCCAACACTAGAGCTGTTCGGTAGGCTGGACCGACAAAGTCTTAGAGGAGAAGAAAATAACAGGTGGTGTAACCATGGGGTTGGGGTAGTAGAGAAGTGAGGGAGCCCGGGGAATGATACCCTTACAACTCCTGTGACTGTTGGGAAGCAGCTGGGTGAAGGGCGTGTGTGTCGTGTGTGCAGGGAGCCAGCATTGCCCGGTGGTGGCTGATAAGAAGGTCACTATGAGTAGGTTTTCAAGTGGGACTCTGGTGCTCGTGACCACAAGAGTCTGAGTGAAAAAGCCGCTTTTTATCTAGGAATTACTTCTCGACAGTCTAGTTTTCCCTTGACTGGGTAATGATTAACAGTAAGTAATTGTATGTTATTGATGTTGTATGAGTCATATTACAACCTATTATTATTCCTTAACACTGGATATATCCTCTGCTTAATAATCATCCTCCTTTGGGAGGGGGAGAAAACAAACTTCTCCCCCTAGTGCCTTTGCATAAAGCTTTTTTTTTTTTTTTTTCATTTTCTGAAACCCAGTTTTGCTGAAGGTTTTAGGCTGGTGTGGTAGTTTTGAAGGGAAAAGTATGTAGCTTTATAATTTAGTTCTTTAGAAGATGTATAATACTATCTAGAGCAAGTACATCCTTTTGTAGTAAAGGAGGTATAAAGGTTAAGTGCTTGTGTTAGCAGGCTGTTAGGTTGTTTCTTTTGCTTCAAACACATCTCTGTTCTGGTGACTTCTTAGCCTTAACAACCAAGGGTCAGAATGCTGTTGGATGGAGATGTTTGTTTTTCAAGTGTATTACTCATAGATGGGGAAAACCCAGTCAGCTCGGGGAAAGGTTTGATGTAGAAAATATGTTCCTATCCGTTTTGAGGGGATGGTAGAAGTATGTGGAATAATGACTGATCCAGGCAGAGTGAAGGCCTTCTCTTTTTATCTTTTTGTTGAAAAAGAGTATGTATGATGCAGCTGAAGTTTGGGAAACTAAATCTGACAAAAATGTGGAGAATTCCGTCTTTTCAAAGTTACTGGTGGTGTGTGGGAAACTCTAAAGTTAGTTATAGTGACTCCAGTAGTGAGAGAGACTTTCTAAAAGTTCAGGGATTGCAGTAAACTGGCCATGACAAAGTGTGAAACGTGTTTTTAAATGGTTCTCAAATGTCAACGCGAAACAGTTATTGTTAAGGAGAGTGAAAAGGAAAGTAAAAATAAGCAACTTCCTAAACCATTTTCAATTTCTGTAAGGAGGTGGAAACTTGTGGCTTGCCCATGGGGATAAGACTACTTCGTTGCTTGCTTTGACTTAAACAGAAAGGAGTTATTCAAGTGTAAGAACTGCAATTAAATGAATTTTTCTGGAGACTATAAGGGTAGGCATTGGAAGATGTTCAGTTTTCTTCTCATCTTGATGGTTTGGCAAGTCTTGGGGTGTACAAACTGAGTAAATAAAGCCTTTTCCGGGTTTGAAGTTGTCTTTGTACCGGTAGCAGACAGAAGTGGGCACCCTAAGTGTTGTGTTGAAATTTCACATGTGGGTATGTTTTTAATGAGTGCAGGTAAAACAAGCAGAGACAGTTATGGATATTTAAAAAAAAAAATAACCCACAAAACCAACAACTTAAAGGGGGGGGCAGAAGAAAAAAAGGAAAAGATGACTGTACATGAAATATGCAGTAGACTGTCTAGCTCTACTCGTGAACATGACTGGCTTGGTTAGGAAGCTAATTTGTGGGCATGGAAGGATGCTCGTCATACTGCTTTCATTGTTTCCTATTGAGAATTGATTAACGGAATCATGGGGCATATACAGTTGCATCTTGCATTAAAAAAATAAAATCGTCCAGGACGATTAGTACCATATCTGGATGCTTCATGATTTCTTAGACTATTCTTAGTCCAAGAGAGAAATGGGGTAACTCCATTTCAGGCAGTAGTCCCATGTCCTGTGTTATGTGTCCATCCTCCTGTGTAGCGTTCCCCTTGCCCTCAATCCCACTTTAAGGGAACAGCCTCTAGAGGCACTAGGCACTTGTCCCTTTGTAAGTACTTCACCAAAGAGGCAGAAATCCATACCTCTCCTTCTTCATTAAGTGAGAAACGCTTCAAAAAAAAAAAAGAGCTGCGATGACTCAGTCCCCTACTAAAAGAAAGAGGAAGAAGATTGAACATAGACCATCTGGAGTTTATACTTTTCTGAGAAATCAAGAGGGTTGGAGCTTGCGTGTTCTGATGGCGTACTCTTATGCCATGATAAAAGCATGGTGTGGCTAGCAGGTAGCTCTAGACTTACGTGCTGGGCCAGTGCCACTAGACTTGGAATCATCTTCACCAAAGAACCTTGAAGGAAAAGAAATCTTATAAACAGGCTGAAGCGTTGTGGGTTATTTTGTGTGTGTGTCACATACTAGGAATGCTAATCTGGCTGCGGGTGAGCTTTACTGAGCTGGATTTCACAGGATTATCCAATAGTTGCTGTTTGCTTCTGATGCAGATGCTAACCCTGGTTGGAGATGTCCTCGTGTGCTGTGAGTGCAGCACAAGAGGGGGATGATCTTGCCCCTGAAACCTTTGTTTTATGGGAAGAACTGGACTGACTGTATTTGGAGGAAGTGAAAGTCTCTTGACATTAGTTCAGTGCGGTTCTTTGCATTCTCACTGTCCCAGCAGTAAGTGCATTGCTAATAAAAGTGGAGGTGAAGTGCTAGAGACTTGTGCAGAAGAGACTGTGCAGCTTGCTCCCAGGAGTAGCCAAACTGGCTGTAAAGTGGTGGTAGGTAGTGTCACTGTGTTTAGAAAAGACAATAGACTGCTCTTTGGCTTTTCTGTTTTGAAACTTTGGGTAGGAGGGGTTGAACAGGACACATTACTGCTCTTGTGCTGTCACTTTCTCTGTTTCTTTTGCCCTGGAATATGTGGAAAGAAGTTGTGTGATAGTGGTTGTACTGTTTTTTCAATCATTCTAGCTGATAAGGTAGTGAGTTTGGAGCCCTGTGGTGCTAAGCCTGCTGGTGCTGTATCTTAAGAAGCTGTTGTTTTAGCAAGTGACCTTCCATCTAGGACTAGAGAGGCAGGGAAAAAGCCACTCAAGTGGTGATTGCTTTTAAGTTAGTGAGTTAATGTTTGCATGGCACAGAACATTTGCTTTCTGCATTTAATACGCTGGTTAAAGCATAGTTTTCTGTGAAGAGGGACCTCTCAATAGAGAGAGCAAGTGAAAACCTCAAGTCTTCCGTTTATAAAATTGTAGATTCCTTCTCTATTCTTTTATAATCCATCTCACACTGCAACCTTGTGGAGTCATTACTGGCAAACTAGTGAAGGAATGATCTTGCAACCTCTACCATCCGACTTAAACGGATCGTGCAGTCTTTGCAAGTATTTGATGACATTGATTATTCAGTTGGTCTTTTATTTTCATATTGTTCCAGTCACAAGGTCTAAGAAAACTACCACCTCAGTGGTGAGGACTCCAAATCCTGTTTTGTGACATCTTGTGCTGTGTGTTTGTAGATTGCCATGCTGTTTAATTTTTAGCACAACTGTCTTTTACTAGAAGACGAGTCTCAAAATTTGATCAACGTCACAGCTTTATAAGAGTTGAATTGCTTACTGCCCAGAAAGGAAGCGTATTATGTTCTTCAGCATCAGTCCTAAAATTAGGATTGTCTAGAAAGTTTTGTTAGGAGGTTTTTTTTACCTTATATGCCTCAGCAGTTGAATTAGTGGTCCAAGTAGACAGACTTTCTGATCTGCATAAGGTGGTTCTTCCTTTCTAGGACAATTTGCTAAGCCTCATTTTGATTAACCTTTCATGCCTTTTGAGTAAGGTATCTTGGGGATTTGCAACTCCAGAAGTTGGTTTCAATTCTTCAGCGTGCTGCTGTATAGCATATGCTGCTTTTTCTCTTGTGGAGATGTGGCTGGCTGGTCATGCTTTGTTCTGAAGAGGCAAACAGGGAGCAGTGCCATTTTAATGGATTGGTTAACTTTAGTGCGTCAAAGCCTTTAAATGTGGCTTGGACTGACGTTTTAACTGTGAGGGTCTGACTGCAGAGTGGGAATACTTATTTTTGTGGCCAGTGTTATGAATATAGCTGGTGCAGGGTCACTTCTTCTGTCATGACTGTGGGGCACAGCAGTCTCCTCGCGTGTTCAGGATTGGTTTTCTTCATTGGGTTAGTGGTTATGGAGCATGTGACTTGCCACTCTTTGCAGTAGCTACTGTTTTATTTTCGTTTGGAAACCAATTCAATTGTTCCCATGAATTACGAGCTGGAAGGTTGTCTGGAAAGATAACTTGTGTAATTTGAGTTGGGATTGGCCATGTTGATTTTTTTTCAGAGTGTGACATCACTGAATCTGTGTTCACCTGTGGCAGTAAAGGTCACAACTGTTGTTTGGTCTCAGAGTTTTCCTTTGCTAATATCTGAGTAGCAGAAATGGTTTGTTCAAGTTAAAAAGATAAAGGGAGAAAAAAAGCAGCATGAATATATGAAGTGTCCTGATTTTCATTTTGCAAGGAGTATAGTATAACACATGTAAAGCTCTTAGCAGTCCCAATAATACGTGTGGCTGCCTTGCTTCAAGTGTAGCTTCAGAATCGCGGGCGGTGAGATGCAGAACCAAGTCTTGATCTCCGGGTGAAGAAATATAGGGAGCCTATGTTGTGGTGCTTGGGATTGATCTTCGGGCTTTTCAAGCCTAAGGAAGCCAGCTAACAACTTGAAACTGATGTTGTTTTGCCTGTTAGAGGATTTGGCTGTATTGTGTGTAATGAAAAAGAAAACAGACTAGGGAGTAGTTTGGGTGTTTGCATGGGATCCTAGTCTTACATCAAGATGCAGGTAAAAATATATTTTCATGTAACGCAGTGCACAAAATAAAAAGCTTTAACTTCAGTTTTGTTAGTCGGATGGCTAGTATACTGGCTGAACTTTGTGGTACTTGGGGAGGACAGTCATTCTCACTGTACTCTCCAGAGCTGTCATCTGCCTTTTTTACATAGATGGAGAAATGAACAGGTGAGGAAGCCTCTGTAGGCTGACAAAGGTCTCTATTGTACACCTAAGACCAAGTTCAGCTCTTATGGACATGTGGTGTGATGCTCTTGGGTTGTCAAGTCAGTCTTTGCATCCCCTAAGGACTGTCATTTCTGCGTTGCAATGTCCCTGGACGTGTACTGTTATGCCTCTGTTAGCTGCACATAATCATTCTGTTCTTTTTCAAGAAGGTTATCAATTTCACTTTCGTGCACCCAGAAGTAGTTAAATACTGAGCAAGTACTTTGGTAGTTCTGAGTTTTTGGGATGGTAGCCAAAAGTCAGATGGTGATATGGAAGTGGCAGCTTGACCTGTAGCAGTGTCATATTAATATGATGCACAAATTCAAGCCAGCTTTCCTTTGCCAGATTTTGATGAAAGACAGATGTAACAAATGTGTGTGCCATCTACTGTTTTCTTGCAGATGTGTTCTGATAAAGTATGCTACTGTTGCAGTAGTCATAAAAGGGGGTGTGTATGTGCAAGTGTTTTTACTATGAAACTCCTGGGCACCCTCAAAGGGTAAGGCAGCAAGTAATAATAGAGGATGGATTAGCTTAGTCTGGGAAAGGCTTGGCCTGGCTTTAAAAGAAGCTGTGCAGGATCTTATTTTGCATGGTTTTTTTGTTGGTTTGACTGAAATGTTTTTGGGTTTTTTTTTGTTTGGTTTGGGGTTTGGTTTTTCTTTTTTTTTTTTTTTTTTTTAAATTTGGTTGTTTTTTTACTAGACCTCTGTATTGGATCATAACATGGAAAAGAAAAACTTTGTTAGCTAATTAAAGCAGAATTAATTTTCAGATGGGTGTTAACTAGAAACCAGTGGTTC
>NW_010114114.1:7392-15768 GCF_000699245.1 Pterocles gutturalis
TCTGGGCTTTTGTTACTGTAATATCAGAGCTTTACAGTCATAAAGTAGTATGTTACCCATATGGAAGTATTTATGCAGTGTTGTGGGTTAACCCCAGTTGCCAAGAAAACCCCACACAGCTGCTCACTTGCCCCACAGTGGGGTGGGGGAGAGACTTGGAAGAGTAAAAGTGAGAAAACTCGTGGGTTGAGATAAAGACAATTTAATAGGTAAAGCAAAAGCCACATACGCAAGCAAAGCAAAACAAAGAATTCATTCACTCCTTCCCCTCGGCAGGCAGGCGTTCAGCCATCCCCAGGGCAGCAAGGCTCCATCATGTAGCTGTGATTTGGGAAGACAAATGCCATATTTCTGGATGTTCCCCCCCCCTTCCTTTTTCTTCCACCAGCCTTATATGCTGAGCATGATGTCCTATGGTATGGAATATCCCTTTGGTCAGCTGGGGTCAGCTGTCCCAGCTGTGTCCTCCCAACTCCTTGTGCACCCCTCGCTGGTGGGGCGGTGTGGGGAGCAGAAAAGGCCTTGACTCTGCATGAGCGCTGCTCAGCAATAATGAAAATGTCCCTGAATTATCAACACTGTTACTAGCACAATCCAAAACATACCCCTGTACTAGCTGCTATGAAGAAGTTTAACTATCCCAGGCAAGACCAGCACATACAATTCTTCTGTGCATGCAGAACTTAAGTTATTGCCAGAGAAGGGACTCGGTCTCTGTGGAGCAGCCTAATTACAGGTTTACCTTCCTTTTGCATCTGGGAAGAATGAGCGTGCTGTAATACATACACATGTTAGCTGTGCAAACTTTGACGTCTTTGTAGCTGTAGATGTTTTTTTTTTAGCTGTAAATGTGTGCACATGTGCTGATGCCCATGACTGTGCTCACTTTTTGCTAAATATATTTCACCTCAAGTTCAGAGGAAAAACATTTGAGATAATCAGTTAGGTTGTACTTCTTGCCTTTTGCATTGTTTTTGTTTACAGCATTCTTTTAAAGTCTTCCTTCTTGAATTCTTAAATTTCTGAACTTTGTGTTATATCTTATTTGTTGTCACTATTTTTTGTCTCCGTCATAGTCTAGATAAGTAGGTTCCCACAGTCAAATGCGTTGCCATTTATAAGCAGAGCTGTGTTAACTGACACTATGAATGCTCCATGCCTGCCAAAATGAAGAGTGGAAGGGTATCAGATAACTGGTGGTTCCAGTAAACAAACTTTATTCTGCCTTTGGAACTAAGCAGGAACGCAGACATGGTCAGTCACTTAATTGTAACTTGATTGCTTGAGATGCTGTCCTTTTCCTGAGAAATTGTTAGGCTTGCAGCCATCTGTTTTGGGATAGAAGTTTTTCCTCCTGTGTTTTTATAGGTTTAGCTTAAAAGCTGTTAATATACTGGCTGAACAGCTGCTTCCTGAAATGTCTCGAATATTTGCCTCTTTCTAATACCTTGAACTGAAATCTAAGGCTAGTTTGCAGGTCTTAGTGTTGCAAAGCAGCAGTTCACTGACTCAGGTGATGTCATCCCTAATCTGTCATTCTGCTGCAGTAAGGATGACTTGTCCTGTATTTTCTTTGCTGCCTTAAGAAGTTAGCCAGTGAGTGTGAAACCCCTGTTCTCTTCAAGGGCTATATTCTGGTTTTTCTCTTCATTGTTATCTAGCTGCTGAGGAAGGCAGATGAATTCCTCTTCTCGTGCTTTCCTGGTTGTCATGGGAGTGGATGTCAGTCTGTTGAGTGTTTGTCTACCTGTTAAGAAGGTAGGAACCTCTCCCTTCCTCTCCTCTGATTCACGTGTTCCTTGCTCATGCTTGTCTAGGTTTGTTACTTTTTACTAGTACTAGTCTTGGATATGGGTGGGGTTAGTTGTGAAACTGCGTCTCTCAACAGAAGCAGGGTGGAGGAGAAGACACTGAAAAGTACAGGTTAACATCTGGAAATAAAACACTGACTTGATCCTACAGTTCTGTTGTAATTAAATGGGGGATATTTCTTTTGGTTTGAGTAGCTAAAGACATTTTACTTACACTACTGCTTTTTTCTTGAGCAACATCAACACAGATGTTACAAAACATTAAGTCTGTGTTGTGGAACTGAAAACTACCGAACTTGCAGTGTTCTCCTGGTAAAGGTATGGTGGCCTTTCCTTAGCCTTGATTCTCATTGCGTTTGCCTTGCTGCTTCTGATGCGAATGGTAAAAGTACTGAATAAATTATTATGTAGGCTCATGCAGGAGTGGACACCGTTTAGCACTTTTTTGCCTTGCTCTTCAAGAGGTGTCAAAGCTGGTATTGATCAGAACAACTTGGCATCCCCCTAGGGACAGTTATTATCCTGGAGATGGAGAAAGAAAGGAAGATGAAGGGATTTGCCCGGAGTTATACAACTAGTCTGTGCAAGAGATATGGGTAGAGTTTGGAACCTCCTGGCCCTGTGATGGTTTCTTCCTCATCGCTTCTGTAATGTGCTAATGAGCAAATAGGTCATTAAAGAATATAAGGTACTTAATTGCCCTACCAACATGTGTGTATAAGGACCTGACTTGAATATAGCATGTTTTCCATGACACAAACACAGGAAGCGTGGATGAAATTTGTCAGGTCGTTGTTAGACATGGGATTGGTTCTGTTTTGTGCATGATGTGCAGAAAAATATACTGTTTGAAAGAAAAGGAAATGAAGTAATTGCGTCCTTCAGAGTCCTGCTGTCTCTCCATAGAGCTCAGTAGCACAGTCTGTGTCTGTGGAGTACAGACCTTCAACTTGAGTTCAGTTTAGATGAGATCACTTATGTAGTATCACTTGGCTTTTACTTAGTGAGAACTCATGAAAGCAGCTGGAGGATTATTTGTTCTCAGAATGAACTATCCAGAGATTCCTTAAGCTCTCTGAAGATAGAAAAGAAGGCTTCTATTGTTATGGTAGTTCTGAAAGCGGTGTAACTATACAGGAACTCATCAAAAGAAGACACTGTGTTCTGCATCTAATTCGGTTTATTCTTGTGGACATCTTGAAGTGCTTCCAGTCTTGGTTTAAATTTACGGTATTACCTTCACAGCTTTGTGCTTTCTTGAAATGTTTGCCTGTCTCCACCAAACAGACTATTTCACTTCTTCCTTTTGACTTGTGATTCTGTTAAGCTGACATTGGATTACATAGCTGCATTTGTAAGAGGAAGTTTTTGTTGAAGGACATCTTTGGGCTTAGGTGGTAGATGGGTCCTTGCATTCTCATTTTCTGAGACTAAGCCAAAAAACACACGGGCTTCAGCCTGGTCCATTTAATGAATAATGTCCTTGTTCAAAGTTATTGCTGTTGACTGATTCTGCCTTGAAACACCCTAGTTATATGAGAGGTATGGAATTATTTTGATAATCTTGACTCTGATACTCATAATCCTGTTGCCATTGCAGCATAGTTTGTTTATTTAAAATGATCAAACTGCGTATACTGTTTAGAAGTTTGTGTCTCTTTTTAAATTATCAGATGTCACTGTGAGTTTTGACAGTGTTATCACCCAAAGAATCTCAAGCATAACTGTGATGTAAAATAATTCGGATCGCAGTCATAGTAGAGAGATGTTTTGTATGCCAATTGAAGTATTCAAATGCATTCAGCCAAATAGACCTTGAAGAACTGCCTGCCCCCATGCAGGTGTCAGGGAAGTATTATTACCTCAAATATTTTAAATTCTATTTATTGATGTAAGCAGGCTGAATCTTGGCTGTTTTGCTCCTAAAGTGTATTGGTCCCATGTTGTTCATATTCCAGCTAGGTCTATGTCTGCTCCCTTGGTATGGTCAGAGTTTAAATGTGCGCCAATATTTACAGACCGCCATGTGGGATAATGAAAATCCTTCTACTGATAGCCTCAAATATTCATATCAGATATTTTTAAGAAGTAATTCCAGCCAGTTAACCCAGTTTTGGTCACACTCACTTATGAAAAATGATTGAGTTCACTGATGATTATCCTCGGATGTGGAGATGTGAGTGAGACTATGTAGTCTCTTCCTAGCAGTGAAGAGATCTGAATTTCATCTTGCTGATTTAGGATGTGTATGATGCCTTAGAAAACCAGTAAACCGGAGACTCTTCCTATGACAGCTGCCTTAGCCTGAAATGTTTTTAGTGTTCTGAATTGCTTGCTTTATCTCTGCGTGCACTGGTGATTCCTTTGTTTCTGTTGCAGCGAAAGGTGGCCCTTTTCCAAGGTGCCACAGAACTAGCCATTTTTCTGAAGCGGGACACCTTGTGCTTTGTCTTGTTTCTGTGCCGTGGTAGCTTTGTGGTATTCAGTGGGTGAGTTACTCATGTTTGAGGTTATAGATCCATTCTTTGACTTTCTTTGCTTTGGATTGGTATGCTTGCTTATTTAAATCACAGAATAGTGACTTCAAGGAAGATGAAAGACCAACTACAGAGCAAATAAGAGTTAGTTGAAGAAAAGGTGTTTGGTTTTTGTTTTAATTGAGTGGTATTCATTGAGTATGAAAATGAAGTTTAGTTCCAATAAAGTCGAGGTGGTTGTACGTGAGGTATGTAATGTATCTGTACCTGCTGATTTAACCATTCTGTAACTCTATTTTGACACTTGTTTATTATGTTGGAGTTCAAATCAAGCTTTTTAAAAAATTAAAAACGTTAAAAATGCTTAGCAAATGACATTTGAAATCAGTCTACAAAATGAATGCTATTCCTGGGTTCTATTGATCCTAGTCTCCGTGTTACAGAATGAGTAACTTCATTTTCTTGTCTAGTCTACATTCACAGATAATGTTATCGCCCTACTTTTCAAACTCCCTCTGTTTTCAGTTTAAACTACAGACGAAGCTGAATTCAGTGAACCAGCTGAAAGCTGGAGGGATAGGGAAAAATCTTTCCACACGTGGAAGGTAGAACTGCTGTTCAGTGTGTTGTGCTGTTGGGTTTTTGTGGGGTTGCTGTTTGTGTGTGTTTTGGTTTTTTTGTTTTGTTTTTAAACCATGCTAGCAGATGATAGTTGTCTTGGACAACTTGAGAAGCTTTCTTGTGAAAAGTTGGTCAGGAAGCACATCCTGCCTAAAGGCATCACCTTGGTTATATCTTGAGTAACAGGCTGTGTATTAATGTTTGAGAGACTAGAGGTTTAATGGCACAGTGAAAGGGAATTGAGCTGACTGTTCTGGCCTAGATTACACAGCATAATCCCTTACATAAATCTTTAGTCAACAGTCCTAACCTTGACAAAAAAAAAATAGGGTTCAGGTTTGTTGGTCGGGTTCTGTTGTGTGCGTTTCTATTTGTTCTTGAAGCTTACTGTTAGTAAAAAAATCTTGCTTGCTCCTGCAGACAGCTGTCACTCTTGACAAGTGTTTCTTGGCTTCAGAAATGTGGATTGTGTTTCTTGAACTTCTCTTTTTAGGTTTTTTTTTTTTTGTTCCAGAACTGGTTTATGCCAGCTAGGGAGATTCTGAAAATGCAAAGTTAGTAAGGAATGCGATTATGAGTGTTGTAATGCTTTGTGGATGGAAAACTCGACAGCAGTACTGGCCAGAACTTTGTAGGCTCGTAAAAAGGAAACTCGCTTTAAAAATGCTGACCTGCTCTGTAAAGAGAAGACACGTTTGTTTAAGTGTATGGGGATGTGCAAAAAGTACACTTGCAAAGGAAGAAAGTGAATGGACTTGAGGAAAATAAATGGACTGGTTGGATTACTGTGCATCTCAGAAGTAAAAATCACTTAAAGGTCCTTGCACTGTAGGGAGGTAGTGTTGTTCCTAGGCTGGAAGATGGTTCCAAGAGCACTGAGCTAGAAGATGCCGAGCTGAATGCTGTCTTGGTTTTGTTACTGATGTGCCTGTGAACAAATTGTTGTACTGTCTCTGCACGGTAAACTGCATAGGATAACTCAACTTTGTGCTGAAGTGGTTCCTGGTGGTATTGGGTTTGCATGGCAAGGTTTTGGTAGGCAGCTTGATGCAAAATTGAGATGTAGAGAGGTTTTTCATGTTCCTGTAACAAGAGTATGGGGTAGAGAAGTGATCAGTTTTACCCTAACAAGCACAATGTTCTGTCTTGAGTGCATAAGATGTGTTACAGGGCGTGTCAAAGGTTGCCATTTTTTATAGTGTTCATTAAATGAGCTATTCAGTCACTGGGGTTTCGTCTTCCTTAAATTTGACAGAATGTTACAGGAATTGCAAGTGCATCTATTTCAGTAGCTATGTTCAATATGAGTAGTTGACAAATGTATCTGCATTAAGAAATCGGGTGGTTTTTTTGTTTCTCTAGAAGCAAAAATAGCTGAGTCAGAAGAGAGCACAGGAACAGTGCTGTCATGGACAGCAAGTCATGGGGATATTCCAAGAAGTGTTGGGTGAGTAGCATGATTGTCTTTAATACAGGATGCTGAGCTTTGTGCCTTTTGCTATTGGCTAGATCAAAGCTTGAGTATCTCAATCAGCCAGCTTTCAGAGAAAATGTTCTTAAATCTAGAACTACAGTGTCAGCACTTCTGCTTGGAAGTTGCCCATAGTAGATTTAGTTGACAATCCAGCGTAGGGCTGTAGGACTCTAGCTGACTGGAGCAGGTTCTGTACATAAAAATAATGTTCTGAAGTCTGTATCACCTCATTAAATTGTAATTTTTAAAATGCGCTTAATAGTGGATTGACCAAACAGGGGTTTGTAGAAAGTCTTTTTGTGCATGGGAGGACTTGATCCAAGCTTCTCTCTGGAAGTTCTCACAAAGAAGTCACGCTGCCAACTGCATCCAGAAAAAATGACATCTTCTGGACTCTGTGGAGACTTGCCTATTAAAAGGCCAATTAATGGTATCTTCGTTTCTTGCTTTCACAGAAACCCACACACGCTTGCCTTTGACTCACTCGTCTGAGACGGTATTTTACTGAGAGGGGGATATTGCCTGGTGGAAGGGAGGAAAGCAGAGGCTCTACAGAGGACAGGATTTAAAAATTTGGAGAACTTGACCCACACAGCTGAAATGTCTATGCCTGGACTATTTCAAGCTTCCTTGCTGGTCTTTATGGGCCAGGAGGGAAAGACAGCATTGTCAGAGGTGATGGCTAAACATTCTTGTTAAGGGCTTTTGGTGATTAACTGAAGAGTAACTTCACTATGAGGAAGAATTGTCCAGGTCAATGCCATAGGAATACTTCTTGAGATTTAAAAGAAGAAAAAGATGCCCATTTGTGACTGATATTTTAAATGCTCGGTATGTCATGCCCTCTTCTGTCTTCCCTCTTGCCTGTCATGTTGTGAGGGCATTCCCTCTGATTTCTGGGCAGTTTGCTGTAGCATGCTGTGTAGCACTTTAATTTGCACAGAGTTATTTTTTTGTGGAGTAGTAAGCTTTTGGGGATCCTTCATCTTAAGAAAAAGCATATAAGTACATGAACTTTGCTGGGGAAAAAGCTTTACTACTGCTTCATGGTAAAAATACTAGTACCTGTTTGCATCACTGGCACCTGTGGGTTTTGGTTAGGACTGCACGCAGTATCAGTTGATCTTACTATTTTTAAATGGGTAAAAAATGAAGTGATTTGTGCATTTAGCGTTTGTATGCTCTGCTTTGCAACTTAACTGCTTCTCTCTTCACAGTGAGAACAGTGGATTAATTTTTTTTTTTCCTCCAGTGTGGCACCTGGGCATGTCTGGTGCATAGGTGCTACTGGTTAAGACAACTTTCACAAAAACCTGTAGCAGACCTTACGTCATCTTCCACAGCACACCTGAGTAACTTCAAGTGAATTGGATGCTGCAAATACTCTCAAGTGCTTATATCAAAGCTTTTTTTTGCAGAGCTGGACTGCGGTTGGTGCTGGGAGACACGTAATGTAAGAGTGCCTGCTCACAGGCAGGTCTAGCAGTCCAGCTAGTGGATAAAGGTCTGCAGAGCAGACCCGCTGTCAGTGGCGGGTACTGTAGTGTCCAGTGGATTGTCCCGTGGAGCTCGGTGTGTGATTCACAGCTGCTGTTTTCACGGCGCTGCCTTAAGAGCAGATGCTGGTTTGAAGAAAGCAGTGCTTCTTGTCTAAACTAGCTGTGATAGTCAGATTGTTGCACAGTGGGAATCTGTGTGGGCAGTGGGAAAAGGAACACTGCTGTGTCCCTTGGAATGGATTGTCCGCATGCTTAAAATAAAGTGGAGAACCACTGAACTCCAAAATGCTTGTGCGTAGAAGAAATGGATTCTTTTAAAGGTAGGGAGCTTTCTGATTTTGGTTTTGGGAATACTGAGCTCTTGAGCTTGTAGTCAATGTCTGTCAATGTCTGCTTCTGAAAATGCTGGTGAAATGCCAGCTTCTACGCTGACCAGCATGTGGGAGCGAAATTCTGTTAAATCTGTGTGGTGGGTTAGCCGTTGGCTTGGGGCC
>NW_010114115.1:0-336 GCF_000699245.1 Pterocles gutturalis
CAAGGACACCCTGGCTCTGTAGGGACACATGGTGGCCCCTTGCTGGCGCAGCAGCATCTCTGCTCGGACCCCTCCTCTCACCCCCAGAAATCCTCTGCGGGGGTCTGGACTCGGCCAGGCTGGTAACTGGGGGTTGCTGCTGGTTTGGTTTGAGCGGCGGGGCTGCAGAACCGGCTCGGTGGCTCCCAGTTTGGCTGAGGGGCGGTGAGTCCTCAGGGTGGGAGCTGCTGGTCGGCGCTGGGCTCGTGGCTTCCCTGAGGGGTCTGGGGACGAGCTCACCGCCGTCCTTTGGGGCAAAAAATAAAATATTTATCCTTTCGTGGGCGGGCTGGTCGC
>NW_010114116.1:0-681 GCF_000699245.1 Pterocles gutturalis
CTGCGAGCCCCGGTGCAGCCCCGGTGAAGCCCGGTCCCAGCACGGTGCTCACCTGGCACCAGAGGGGAGACTGGTGGAGAGCTGGTCGTCCGCTGGGATGGTGTTCCCGCAAGGGCTGCTGGCAGAGACGGGGCTGGGGCGCAGGACCCTCAGCCTCACCTCCTGCCAGGGCTCCGGGTGCTGCCGACAGAGAAGGAGCTGTGTCAAAAAGCCTCACCGTCCGGTGCTCCCCATCACCACTCCCCAATTTTCCAACACATCCCACCATCAGCTTCACTATCTGGTGCTCACCTGGGGCTCGTAGCGGATGATCACGTCGTACTCGGTGGAGGAAGGGACCACGTGAAACTCCGCCCAGCCTCCTTCCAGCATGCGGGCAAAGCCTGTCCCCGTCCACGAAGCCGGGTGGCCCGTGGGGGGCTCACGTTCCACCACTGAGCCCTGGTGCAAGGTGGGGTTGTGAGATGGGACCCCAAAAATCGCCTTGGCCAGCAGAGCGGTGCCTGCCGGCTTGGGGACCTTGCAAGAAACCACCCTGCTCTGCCTGATGTCCCCTCCCAGTGACACTTTCATCCCTTACCTGATGCAGCTGAGCATCCTCAGCCTCGTAGGTGTAATGGTCCAGGTTGATGCGGTAGAAGCCGGGCTCCACCTGGTCGCACTGCCGTCCCACCACGTGGC
>NW_010114116.1:737-956 GCF_000699245.1 Pterocles gutturalis
CCCGACGCTGGCAGGGATGCCCCTCGCCCCCTGTGTCCCCACAAAGACTCACTGGTTGTCGTGGGCACCTCCCACGTCGCAGTCGCATGGCCGGCAGCCTGCCAGGTCGTGGCTCAGCCCCCAGCGCTCGGGCTGGAGCAAGAAAGGGTGTCAGGGAGCGCCCGGCTGCAGCGGTACAGCCCCAAGCACTGTGCACAGACCTTGAGCACCGTGCATGGC
>NW_010114117.1:0-31558 GCF_000699245.1 Pterocles gutturalis
CCTCAGCGCCCCCCGCGCGCCGCCCCATAGCCCCGAGCGTTCCCTCGCGCTGCCGCCGCTCCGATCCGCTGCCTTCCTCCCAGGGAGTGGCCCCGCAGCCCTCCCGCTGCCCGCTCTGCTGCCTCGGGCCTCTGACCCGCTGGGCACTGCGTGGGTCTTCTCACTGTTTGGAAAAGCGTGTTTGTCTGATCTGTTCTCTGCATCCTGTGCTTGTCCGGATGGATTGTCTGCAACCGCTGAGACAGACTAATACTGTACAGTGAGAGAACAGCAAGAGATCAGTGAGTGAGAGATCTGAACAGAAATTACCTTTTTTTTTTTTTTTTTCCTTAAGCAGCCATGGTGCTTAGAAATAGTGTTTTTTCTTCTACAAAGTTTATAATTAGATATGAGGTAAATATGGGGAATAAACAACAGGAAGAGATAGAAGTGAAGCAGGTAAAGGGTTTTACCAGAAAAAGCACAATCTCCATGTTGTTTACTTTCTTTTTAGTTTTAAAGATACTGTTAATGTGTTACTCAAATACGGCTATTTCCTCATACCTGTTGGCCTTTCTGAAAAGTAACTTCCAGGTGGATTTAACTGTGGATGGAACAGTAGCTTTCTAGTCCCCTGAGTGATTGTGGGAGGAGAAGACAAATGGGACACAGCAGTTAATATTGTTGATATAAGAGAAGGCTAGACTCTGATTTGTCGTAAATGTCTTAAAGAAAAGAGAAATACGTGTGCAGTTTACAGGGACTAAATCTTTTTATGCCTCTATTTTAAATTTGTATAAAGAAAGGAGGAAATTATGTTTTCCTACCCCCAAATTTAGTGTAATTTCATAACTAATCTGTAAAGTCTTATCCCTGGGCAATGCAGGACTATAAATAAAAGTAAATTCTGCTTCTAGAACTGGTCAGTGCCTGATGGTCCAGGAAACCTTACAATTCAAATTTAAAATTCACTGGTAATTAATTATTAGCTATGCAGTAGATTGGGAGTGACGAGATAGGTCACTAACTGATTGATGTTACTGTGGTTCTGGAGCATATGCAAATCCATTTAAAGGCAGTTAAGAAATTTTAAATGGAGCATATCCTTTGGGAATGGAAGGAGGAGTCTGCGTGTTTTACTCCCAGCATTGCCCTTTGCCAGGCTGAGCTGGATACTGATCACTGAGCAGCACAGCAATTATTCTCATCTGCCTTGCCCCGGAGAGTTGAGGGGTGAACAAGGGAGGTGTTAAAGTGCCTGTCTAAACTACACTGAGATCACACTTCTGTAGACTTTATTTGTATGTATAAGTGTTGTCTGTGGGATTCAGATTAATTCAGGTGAAGTGTAGATCTTAACAGCAAAATCTATCAGAATATGAGTGATGATGCATTTAGCTGTTTATGGATGTCCAGTTCTAGTTTGTTGTTCTGTCTCTGTGGTTATTTTATGATCAACTTTATCTAACCAAATGCAGCGATCATTCAGACACATAAAATAACTGTAATATAGAGTGAAAGTAATCTGAATGTTGCAGAGCTACACATTGCCAGTACAGGTCTGTTTGGCCGTGGAACAGGCTGCACCAAGCCTATTGAGTCTTGCAGGGATGGATCCAAAGCTCGAAAAGGTTCAGTGTATCATTAGAGAACTTACTGGTGTACTGATAGCAGTATCAGCTCTGCGACACATTTCATTGTTTGAAATGCTGGCCTTACTGGTATTCTTCCACTGTATGTCAGAGAAACTTTTTTTTGTTGATAGCAAATAACAGTACTGGGGGGAGGAGAGGAGAAGATATGGAGCTGCTTCTATTTTTAAATTTATCTAAAAGCTCAGATTTCTGCTGGGCAGCCCTTGTTTTGCGGTTTCTTATGTAACAGAAATTTTTGGGTGGAGGGGGAACTCTGTTATACTTATGTGGAACTCTTGCACTACTTTTCAGCAGATCCTTGATGTTTCATATGCAACTAACTTTCGAAGTACAGTTTTTAGAAATGGCATATACTCTCACAATTGGTTTCAACTGACTTATGAGAAAAAATTGTATGGTGACCATTTCTTTAGGAAATTATAGCATCTTGTGTTTATAGTTATGTGTTATTGTTTTTAAAAATTTACATATGTATGTCTCATTAGGTCACCAGAGATGCTCTTTATTGTAAATGCGTTTTATTTTTGTTTATAGCTCTAGGAACAGTCACATAGATCATCAGCATGAGGAGTATGTGAACCTGAAACATCACATGGAGAGAAAAATCCAAAAACTAGAAGGAGAGCTTACTTGCCAGAAACAGGTATAAGAATATGGAGAAACAATGTTGTGGTGCTGCAGTGCCATCTAGCAATCCTTTTTTAACTTTTTTTTTTTTCAATTATTATAATGTTCTGTTTTAACATTGGTGTAGTTGTATAAGCTTTTATTTTTTGCCTTTTTTGCTTAAATTGATGGTATTTTTAATGGCAGTTTAGAAAATGGTGCACTACTTATGTAGTAGCTGTTGCTTTGGTTGTCTGGCAGCTGTCCCTTTTTAAGGAGCTGTGTTTAGTAATCCGAGATTGTGTAAGATTATTTTATGTAGACAGCACCCTGCCAAATTTGTTAACCTTGAAACTGCAGGAAAGGTCAGCATCCAGAAAGCGTAGGCAGCCTTAGGCAAGATGGATAAATGTATGTTGTTTATCATACTCCTAATTACAAGGTGCTTTTTTTCCCCCTTCCACCTCTTATATTGCTATCATTTAATCATAAAAGGATAATCTTACTAACAGTGAAATTTGACCTTCAACTGTGATACCTTAGGGGGCATTATACCACCTCTCTATATATATTACGAACTTTAAAGAAAAACAAAACTTTCCTTCTTTGCTTTTGTAAAAAAATCTATTTGATATTCAAATTACTTTTAATTATTTACATATGAATGTGTTTCCTCGTTTGAACTAGAATGGTTATTTTTTTGACCTGTCAACCAAACCAATATATAATATAAATGGAAGTGGTAAAAGAGATTGTTAGGCAGTTATGTCTTGCACCCAACACCTGCCAGTCCAAATCTCACTGCCCTCAGTATAATAGCCCTGCTAAAATAACCCATCATCATCCAGGACTCTTTTACCCGTGGGCTCCCCAAAGACCTACACAAAGGAGTATGAGCACTTCTCGTGAGTGCCCAAGTCACACTGCCCAAGTCGCAGAAGGCAAAGGCGGGGACCGGGAGATTGAAGAACTGCCCACTGTAGGAGAAGATCAGGTTTGAGGCCATCTAAGGAACCTGAAGGTGCACAAGTCCATGGGACCTGATGAGATGCATCTGTGGGTCCTGAGGGCAAATGAAATTGCTAAGCCACTATCCATCCTATTTGAGACATCATGGCAGTCTGGTGAAGTTCCCACTCACTGAAAAAGGGGAAACGTAACCCCCATTTTTAAAAAGGGAAATAAGGAACAGCCAGGGAACTACAGCAGGTCTGTCTCACCTCTGTGCCCAGCAGGATCATGGAGCAAATCCTCCTGGAAACTGTGCTAAGGCACATGGAAAGTAAGGAGGTGATTGGTGGCAGCCAACACAGTTACAGCATCGGTGGATAAGGGAAGAGGAACTGACATCATCTACCTGGGTTTGTGCAAAGCCTTTGACGCTGTCCCGCACGACATCCTTGTCTCTAAATTGGAGAAAAATCCTCACATTAAACCAACCGGTAACATCGGCAGACAAGCTTTCAGAAAGAGGACTGGTATGCCTAAAAGATTGCCAGCTGTCTTGAAAGCCCTTAAATTCTGAATATGAGGTTTGTCTCATTTTGTGCACCTCCTATCTTTTTTCTTTCCACCGTATGTTTTCAGTGTTTGTATATGCAGCAGCCTTTGAGCTTAGGAATCCAACAACTTTAATTCCCAGCTCTTTTGTATCTCATCGCCGTTATTAGCAAATGGGAAACATGCTGTGGATGGTATTGCCAAGAGCAGTATCAGTGTTGAAAAGCAG
The DNA here is from genome assembly GCF_000699245.1 of Pterocles gutturalis. NCBI lineage: Eukaryota > Metazoa > Chordata > Aves > Pterocliformes > Pteroclidae > Pterocles > Pterocles gutturalis. The sequence continues at coordinate 3,970 of NW_010114117.1, forward strand.
TTTATGCCGCTCGAGCTGAGGTGACCTCTGAAGCTGATTCTGAATACCTGTAGAGATGGACCTTAGGAGGCTGCTGAGCTCTAAGCATTAAAATGCCTTTGTCCAATAAAGTACTTAGCATGGAATAGAATAAAATAGATAATTTGGAAAATAGAACAACAAAAGAAGATGTGGACAGGAAACAAGGCTGAGATTTAAAAATGAACAAACAAACAAAACCCAAACACAAAACATCCTCAGTATTTATCCTGCTAGTTTTGTTCTGGGTATCATAGGTATAAACAACAACTGTCTCTGGCAGCTGAGCGAGAATGGATTCTGGAACAGAGTAAAATGCAAGCAGAACTGGACTGGCAGCAGCTCTGTGAGAATGCTAACAGTAATCGGTATAAGAAATCAGAGAATCTAACAGAAAGCCTGTCTTCAGCAAGAGAGCAGGTGAGAATTTCAAATTAACACTGTTTAGGAACCATCTGTTGCATAGAGAGCTATGGAGCTTTTCCATCATGGTATTTCTCAGGGGAGGTGCGACTTTGTCTTCTTAAAAAAATCTGTAAAACAGAAATTTTGTATTGTGCAGAGCAGTTAATCAAATACATTTGATCAGAGACCAGATTAATTTTTATGGACAATCTCTAATGGCAGCCTTTTCTCCCTTGTAATGAAGTCAAGTCAGCTTGAGAGATGCCACTGCTTTTCGCTTGCTACTGTAGCAGAGGAAGAAAGATCACTCTTAGAGCAGCCCCAGGCCAAAAAGAGTTTCAGATCATAATACAACTTGAATTCTATCAAGGGAACAATATTAGTCCTGGACAACTCATAGTATTTTTGTATGGAAAACAAAAAATCTTAGTGAAGTGTTCAAGTTTCTGATTCTGAAAAATGAAATATGTGTTTATTGTTTAGAGACTATTACACAATGGGCTAACAATAATTCTCAATGACCAGTTGCCTAGTAAACTCATGGGTACAGAGGAAACACTTGTTTGTGAAATTTAGAATGCAGGAGTTTACTCTGGCGTTTTATTTTACCATTGCCTTCCCAAAATGATCCATAGGCATCAAAGGGTGTAGCATGGGAACACATCTGAGCGATGAATCAGCATTGTCCGTTTCACTAACAGAAGATGAGACAATGAAGGCAAATTATTTTCCTGTGAAGGCAGTTTTTGACAGAGCCAAAAGTGATATGTTTTAAGTCCCTGTCCTGTGATTTATAGTATCTTTTTGATTTTTCTTTCTGATTTTTCTTTTTGATTTTTTTTCTTTTTCATCTCTGTACCATTTGTCCTTGAGATACTAACATCCTCTGCTTTCCCTGCCTTCCTTTCCTCCTAGGCTGAAGCTGATCTACAGAAAGCAGACTACAGGTTGCGTGAAGTAAAGACTGTTCATTCCGCTTTGACTGTTAAGAGAGAACAGGCAATGCAAGCATCATTTAATCACTGTATCTTACCTGAAGGGGAGAAACAGGTTAGACAACATTTAATGTCTTGACTTGGATGAATTAATTCTGAAATGACAACTTTATGGGGCTTGTTTCCACTGGACATCTTGTAAGCATTTAATGTTTCATATGTTTAATTCAAAATATAGACATATCTATCCTGGAATACACGTAGATTAGATGTCAAAGGCTTCATTATGGCTCTAGTCCGTTACTCACTGGCAAAAGGAGCGAGCTGGATGTATAGACAGTTGCTTCAAAACAGGATAATGTACTGTACCATCATGGCACACCAGAATGGGAAGAATTAATGTCTGGAATGTTCCTGAGGCTCAGTGTTAGTTGCAATTCAGGGTAGATATTGAAGTTGTAAAGTTAAAATTTTAAGGCAATGCCTCAAAATACTAATCAGCTCTTTAAAATAATGTATTTTATTTTGGTATCGCAAACTAGTTTTCCTTTTGTTGCTACCTATGGAAATATGTATATTTTTATAAAACCATTCAAAATTGCAAACGTACTGCTAGGTTGAAGCCATGCTGGAGGATAATGCGTTATAGGTAGAAATGTCTTGTAAAAGAAGGAAAGAGGGTGCTGCAGTGCACCCTACCGGGCAGTACAAGTGCTCGACAGTGAGCAGTTACGAGTCTACTGTCAGAGCTTGCTGGTAAGACAAAGCAGTGTTAAGCAAGCCTAGTGGTTCTTGAATGCAGAAAGTGTTGTACGGAGAAAGATACTTCCTGAAAACAATTTTGATAATAAATTAGACAAAAGTAGACTATTAGCAATAGCTTACTATGGAGTAAGTTGTTTTTCCAATTTCATTTCAGACTGGACTGATTTACAAACTGATCATTCAAGTACCAAGAGAATCAATGTTGAGGAGGGGTTCTTTTACTGTTCCCATTCACTGTTGTCTTCCACTGTAACTGACTGTTACTGTTGTTGGCAAGACTTGGTTTTCATTGTCATACTTTTCTTTCTGATTTTAATATACTCTGTCACTGTTTTGCACTTTTGGCCTGTAGGATAAGCAGTACCCATTTCAGCAAAACCGTTTTGGGCTCTGATTTATGTGAAGGGCCATTGTTTAAAAACCAAATAAACAACAACAAAAAACCCTATTATTCTGAACCAGAACCTCTTCTCTTAGTTTTTCTGTACAAAATGAATTGTAAACAAACAGAGAGGGAGAAGTGATTAAAAGTTTAAAATTGATAACATTTGTGTCAATGACTTCTTAAAGAAGGAGTAGTATGTTCTTCTTAAAGAAGGAATAGTATATTCTTCTTAATGAAGGAATAGCCTCTGGTTCAGTACACCCTAGTACAGTATCTTCAGCATACAGGTCCTTTCTTCAGATTGGTCTGAGACCCCATGAGGGTGCTAGAAAAATTGCCGTAGTCATTCTTGGCCTTTAAGCGACAGAGATGTAAAACACACCAGCCTGGAAAATCTTGCTTGTAACTGGTTTTGAGTATGATGGGTCATGTCTGTCTAACTGGACCATGCTGATATTACCGTACAACTGCACAGATAAAAAAAGATTGCTTATAGTAATTCTGGATAATGATGTGGTCTTCTGTCTAGACCCTTTTCCACTAGCAAAAATCTAGAACAGTTGTATTTCTGGTTCAAACTGCAGTGGTTCATGTGTATGTTGCAGGTTGAGATGAAGTTCTGGGCCCCAGAACTCAGAACACACCTGGGTGATGTATCAGTACCTGCTGGTGCCTTTCCCTTCATGCCTTTTCAATCTCCCTTTCCCCTCTCCTCACCTTGAAGGCCTTGGAGAGATTGTAAAAGCAGAATAGAGATTATCCTCATCTTCTGCAAATCCTGTGCTATCCAGAAAGAGCCACAGGAGAAAGAGGCTGTAGGGGAGCTGTTGTCTGTATGACAGGAAAGTTGAATTTGAAGGCCAGTAGCATTCCAGATCACGCTTTCAGATCACACTCACAAAACAGACTTATGACTGGGGAAATAAGGGGACTGAAGGAAGTGGGGAATGGTGGAGCAGACAGAGAAGGAGTAGTGTTTGAGGCTGTGCAAGGCATAAATGTTGAGACTGAAGTATTTTGCTGACAGGTCTCCTATGTGCAGGGCCTCCTGGATTGCCTTTCACTCTCAAGAGGTAGAACTGCTGTTTTGCAACAATTTAAGGTTCAGGTTTAATACAAAGAAACATTTTTTGGGCTCAGAAACATAAATTAGCAGCATTTGATACAAATATTGCAAACAGATGGTCTTTTCCTGTTTGAAAACATCTGATCTGGACAGTCTGTGAACTAGGATTCATTCTGTGATGGTAGGAATGTATATTCCACAATTGCAGGGCTTTCTGATACTCCCATACCACACAGTATCTGCATTCCTTAAATGGCTGATGACAAATGTTTCTGTCAATTAGAGAGGATTTTTCAGGAGTGGAAACTAAGTTCTTCATTCTCTGTTTGGGTGAAACCGCAGTTATAACACACTGCCATCAGTCTAATGTAACTTCTTTACAGATGTTTGCAGTCACACTTTGAATAAAGAAACAGCAGAAGTAAATAAGTCAGGAACCAAATTATACCCCATTGGTCCTACTGGAATTTTTTTTCTGAAGATTGTACTGGAATTTCAAGTGACTAGAAAATGTGTTTTCCAATCTAATGTGTGTTTGGGTTTTTTTTTTAATCACATCTATTTTTCATTTTAGTTCCCTTCCCCAAAGTTGCAAGTATGGAAATTGAGGAAGCACGTGAGAGGAAGCATTTCTGTATTTGTCCTTTTTCCTCTATTTTTCCTAAACATGTGTTGCTGACTATTGTCAAGAATTGGATTCTGGAGCCAGCAACCTTTGGTGTAACAGAGTAAAGATGTTCTTAAAGTTTGTGATCTAGATATTTCACATTCTTGTCCTGATTAGGCCATCACTTTATTCACACAGGACTAACTTTCCAAACTGAATCTCTAAGATAATCTTTAAGGCTGAGTGCAGCCCATGAAGTGAGCAATTCCCCTTCAAAAATGTAAGAAATAGAATTATTCTGGCATGTATTACTCTATAAGCAAGCTGCTTGTATTTTACTAATATAAATTAGTTTTTTTACAGTAGTTAAAGCAGCTTTGTCAACCTGCGTTTTGTCAGCTCCTTCCATTCTCGAAGTCTTTAAGGTGACATTTGCTCAACAATTCGTGCTTCCACCAAGTATAATTCCAAAAGTCAGGCTTCAAGGCCTTTGTGAAGGCAGAGCTTCAGTCATTATCTGACAAATGTTCCTTTTACATTGTTCGCTGTTAGCCTATCTGTAACTAATGCACAAAATGAAGGCATTGCTACTTATTTTAGAATTGAAGTGCTTAGAGGTTTTCTAGATGTTGTCCGTTGTCCGGGTTGTCTAGATGTCATCCACACACTCCTTCGCCTTTTCCAGTTTAGCAAAGGATGTCCAGCCTCTTTATGTTCTTGTGAACAAATCATCTCCAATGAGACTTTCAGGAATCTGGCAGGTCAAAAAGAGGACTGCTGTTGCGACAGTAAATTCTTTAAGGGGATGTGTTACCCATGCATGGAAGAGATGGAGGCAGTGTACTTCAAAGAACAACAGTGATAAGACGGTGCCACCTCTGTGGCCATCCTCCCCATCTGTGCCTCCTCCACCATTTCAGGTTCTCATCATAGTACTTCTTTCCCTGGCAAATCCCCAGAAGAACCAGATATCTTTCTTTCCTTCCTATGGTTCTTTTCTCCCAAGTCTGTTCATGGATTGAAAGTATTGTGATCTGTGTGTGTGGTGTTGCGGAGAGAATATGTGTTGCTCGTTAATGAACAGTTTATTGTGTTGTACCTTTATTTTACAGATGTTTCAGTACGATGATGAAAGTTCTCTGAGCAAAGATATTTCTACCTTAGAAATAAAAAAGCTGCAGGAGCAGAATGCCAACCTTCGGGCTGCTATTGCACAAATGAGGAAAGAAATGGAGAGTCTTGATGAGCAGATGGCCTCTCTTCCTCTGACAGAAAACAGACAGCTTGCAGAGCAAGGTGACAACTCTTGCCACAGAACTCTAAATTCAGTGAAGGAAGTGTAGCAGTCATAGTCACAACCTGTGAGGGCTACCTGTGTAAAGATTGTGACCATGGGGTTCTCAGGATTCCACAATACACAAGTGCACAGAGGTCTGAGATTCTGAGAATTTCTTTATTACAAACTACTACAAAACTATTATTAGTAAAAACAAATATACATATGCACACACTGTAAGTCACTACAAAATTACCACCAGGAAAGCAAATGTATATGTTCAGCCAGCTGTCGACCAGCACCCCTAGGTCCCTCTCTGCTGGGCAGCTTCCCAGCCAATAGAATCATAGAATCATTAGGGTTGGAAAAGACCTCAAGGATCATCAAGTCCAACCGTCAACCCACACCACCTAACTCACTAAACCATGTCCCAAAGCACCACATCCACACGTTTCTTGAACCCCTTGGGGATGATGACTCCACCACTTCCCTGGGCAGCTTGTTCCAATGCCTGATCACTCTTTCAGTGAAGAAATTTTTTCTAATATCCAGCCTAAACTTCCCCTGGTGTAACTTGAGGCCATTTCCTCTTGTCCTATCACTTGTTACTTTAGAGCAGAGCCCAGCACCCCCCTCACTGCACCCTCCTTTCAGGTAGTTGTAGAGAGTGATGAGGTCTCCTCTCGGCCTCCTCTCCTCTAGACTAAGCGCCCCCAGCTCCCTCAGCCGCTCCTCGTCAGCCCTGTGCTCCAGACCCTTCCCCAGCTTCGTTGCCCTTCTCTGGACCCGCTCCAGCACCTTAATGTCCTTCTTGTGGGGAGGGGCCCAAAACTGACCCCAGGATTCAAGGTGTGGCCTCACCAGTGCCAAGTTCAGGGGCACAATCACTTCCCTCGTCCTGCTGGTCATGCTATTTCTGATGCAGGCCAGGATGCCGTTGGCCTTCTTGGCCACCTGGGCACGCTGCTGGCTCATGTTCAATGTGTGTATTGCAAGAGTAAAGCAAATATATGTATATTGCAAGTTATTACAGAAATCCAACCAGTGAAGCAAGTATATAGAATTGTAGAATCACAGAATGGTTTGGGTTGGAAGGAACCTTTAAAGATCATCTAGTTCTAACCGCGTGCCATGGGCAGGGACACCTTCCACTAGCCCAGGTTGCTCAAAGCCTCATCCAACCTGGCCTTGAACACCTCCAGGGATGGGGCATCCACAGCTTCTCTGGGCACCCTGTGGCAGTGTCTCACCACCCTCATCATAAAATCTTCCTCATAGGAGGGGCTTTCTAACTCTCTGGTAATTTTCATGGGCCTCTGCTTTAACAGGTCCGTCCATGTCTTTCTTACAAACTTTTACCTCTGCACATGCCTATAAATGTATTATGTGAGGTGTTACTGGTATGACACTCACCAAACCACTCTCAGAAGGGGGGCTAAATCAATCATGAAAAAAAAAAGTCTCACTTCAAAGATGGTCCACGTCACTGAGTCCGGAGTCAAGCAGGCGTCCCCAGTGAGGGTCCAATCTAGCCAGGAGATCGCGTGCAGGGGAGCTCTTCCAAGGACAGTCTTGCATAGAGGCTCATTTTGGGTAGGTAGTGTTACTGTTTAAACCTTTTTGATGTAGATGTGTTAGTGCGCATAGGGCATCAGTTCCAGGTGTAGGTGTTGCCATCTTGTGTTTTCCTGGAAGGTCAGTTCATTGTCACAGTTTCTCTGTACATCTAACCCATCAGGCCTTCTTTGTCATACCTACTGCTGAGGCTGAGCACTAAGGAGACACCCTTCTTTGTCAGTATGTTTACTGGGTAGCCTTTGTGGTGTCTCTGTCAGGAAGCTAAAAATTTAAAGCCATCTCAATATTAAAAATATATAATACTTTCAAATGTATCCATGTACCAGATATTGTCACACATTAGTTGGGTGATTTTTAGTGTCTCTTAGAAACATTTCAGTAGATCATGTCTTACACTTATGTTTTTACTTTTTTTCATTATCCTATGTGGGAAAGTCAAAACTGATAACATTAAAAAAAAACAACCAACCAAACAAAACAAAACAAAACAAAAAAAAACACAAAAAAAACCCAACTGGAGAAAGTATGTCCATTACAACTAGATAAATTTTATAGTAAATTTCTGAAAATTTGTTAAGTTTGGTTTAGATTGGCTCTCAGGCAGGCCTGTTTAGAAACAAAACTGTATTTTTTTCTTCATAAACATTCTTGTGACTTTTGGAAGTCTGGAGAGAAGAGGGAAGGAAATAAACTGTAGCTTGGTAATGGAATAACCAGCTCTGATTTGTTTTGGTTTTAAGAAGAAATAGGCACAGTATAACTTTTTCAAGCACATCTTTTACTTCTATGGAATAAGTAGCCCTGTGTTTAGCACCTTTCACTCATTATGTAAGTGCAGGTAGATAGCTGCTTTATACGTCTCTGTGCCTTATCTATGTAAACATTTAATTTCTAATTGCTTCAAACTATTCCAGGGCCACCATGCATTGTTTTCTGTATTTCAGAAAAAATGAGTTTGATGAAAGGTATTTTGTTGTACCAACTGTTTTGCTGTCATTATGCTTCTGTTTTAATTTTGCAGTGAGACTGGATCTGTGCGTTATCAATTTGCAGAATTAGTTTTAAACTGTCATTTGTAGTGTGAAATCATGAGCTAATTAACTGTGCAGCCATTTTTAATAAATATAAGCATATTCTAGCTTTCTTAATAATGAGATATTAATAACCAATTAAAGCCAAAGCTCTGTTAATTTCAAATTAAAAAAAATATATTGTCACAGGCAGCTAGTCTGCTGTTTTTTGAAGATGTTATAGTCCAATATGTAAAAGATTTACAGCTGCTAGAGTTTAGTGGCATCAAGAGAAGCAATAATCTTTGTCAGCTGATAGATGTAAGTTTTCAGAATGTATTGTTTTCTTTCTGGCTGAAATACTTTATTCAACTAAAATAATATTTTATATTATATCTTATCCCTTTTATCTCTTATATCACTTTTTGAAATGTATGAAGATTATATTTAATCACTAAAAGAGATCACAATGTTAAATCTGAAATTTTTAAGACAGTGGGAGAGTAACTTGGAGGGGCGCTTCTGGTTTCCAGAAAGTCATCTGTTCTTTCCCCTGACCTGTCCATGTACGTCAATATGTTCAGATTCATGTTTTTACTGGAACTAAAAAAAGATTTTTTCAGAATTAACTTCCATTTTTTTGTGATTTTTTTTCAACTGTGATTGAAAGAACCTGCCGTGTCTTAATTATTCTTGTTACACTTAGTATTGCCAGTTTCCCAGGAATGATTAAATAATGCAATATCGGAAGAAATAAAAACTTCTTTATTCTCCTTACCCACAAATTGACCTTTCTAATGTCTCATCTCCAGTCACTTCTGTATTTTATAGCTGACTGATGTTTGTATATTGTGAGACTGTACTATTTTCTATATTTCTTCATCTCTGTTTACAATATATCTACTGAAGTGGTATGCATGTATATTAATGAGACAAAGTTCTGAAGCAGCTGTCACTATGAAAGCCTAAACTCTGTATAAATACATTTACATTCATATTATACTCCTCTTTTAGGTTCACTGTGCACAAACAAAATTTCAACTGGAACCACTTTGAGCAATGTCAAAGGCCACTCAGCTAACTTGGATTGTAAGGTAAACCCAGACACAGAAAAGGTGTGGGGAGGTTTAAACTACCTAAAATATCTGTATGCACGTATGTGTGTAATTAAATACATAGCATGTTATTTTTGTTTGTATAAATATTAAAAACTGAAGCAATATATGCTTATGTATTCAGTTAGTAATGAGTAAGATGAGAGCCAGCAATGGGAGTTGCACGACATGCTAAGGCAATGGTGGTTAGGTTTTTTGTCCGTATGGCTAACACCTTGCAGCAGGTACTCCTTGAATCGCAGTGTTCAGGGTGATTTGGTTGAAAACTGATTGAGATTGCAGAATTACAGTGTAGTACACTTCTAACTAGTTAATATACAGAAGAGTGAACATTTAGATGAGCAAGAGTTTTGTAAAATGACTTTAATGTATATGACATTTAGATACTAGTGGCAATGTGTAGTATTTTAAAAGACTATAGGGAGATCATTTGTTCAGTGGATTATGAGTATTTAAATGGATATTGAAAAGTCTCCTGTAGTAAGGGGGCTAAAAGAGGACAGTATATAGCTCTTCAAAAACAAGGATGTGATCTTTTGGGTACGTACTTTATCATATGTATATGTGTGTGTGCAAGTGAACTCAATTAGGTTTGCAGAGACAAAACCAATTGTAGAATCCTTACTTTTCACTCTGCAGGCTTTCTCTTTAAAACAATGTTTTAAGTTGTATCTACCCCGTATGTGTGTATGCACACGCTGACTACACTAATAAGGTTTTGTAGTTGCTTGCTATCTGCTATAAAGTGTTTTTTCCACATTTTATCTTAAAATTAATTGCATTGTAGTTTATAGTTATGCAGTGTTTATCCTATGTTTATTATTATACACTTACAGTTAATGATATTTATGGGAATGTCCCAGGCTGTTGTAGTGATTTGCTTTGTGGTTTAATGTTCTTTATATTGCTAACAAAATCTTGAAAATGGACCCTCAAAAGTGGGCTGTAGACTTCCACTTCACACTTTTTCTTCAACTGTCTTCTAATGCATGTTTGTACAAATCTCTAAACCCACACACCACACTTTCAAAATATTAGTTATAAGCACTGTCTTTTTTTTTTTTTCAGGACCCAAAACCCAAAGTTCTTGAAGAAAAGTTAGTAGATCTTGAGCAACAGTTACCTGACGTAGGTCCTGGTTCTGGTCTCCAGTGTGACGTCAGCTGCACTCTACGAGGAATGCAAAATAAACTGAAGGAAGCAGCAAGAAAAATCTCAATTCTGAATCAAGAGAAGCAGCGGCTGATTGAAATGCGAAACAGACTCAGGGCAGAACTTGGAATGGTATTAAAGGAAGGTAAATTTATTCTACAGAAGAGCTTATATATTTAGAATAAAACCTGGGAATCAGTTCATCCTTTGAGCTGGAGAGAGCTAGGCTTTAATATGAAAACAAAGTGCTGGACCTGACTGATTCTTGATCTGCATAGTTTGTGTGAGACTGCGGTGCTAATTGTTGCAAGTAAGATTATCCTGAGATAGGAGGTGCTAACGTAGAACAATGAGAGTCTGTAGGCATTAATTTATTTTTTTTTGATGAACATCTTAGATTAAGGACTCCCTGGTGCTTAGATGTCCATGTGGAAACTGCAAGTTGAACTAAAGACTTCTTTTAAGAGCAGAAAATAGGTAGTTCATCTCTTGGAATAAAAACTAACCCTTTATGAAAGTGGAAGAGAAAGCAGGATAAGTTTACTATAGAGTAAACTTGTATCAAGAGTATATGTAATGTAAGAAGACTTCACTGTGGACATATAAGTTCCATGCAACAATTGCTCTGGCAGTGAAGCAAAGGAGAAAAAACACGAGGCCCGTTTCCACATAGCGTTGAATCCATCTGCAATTAAAAGGCCTGTGTTCTCTAGTTCATTTATATCTACTACAAATACTTGCTGGGAATGTAATATTGATGACAAAATAACAACAGAGAATGCCTTCCTCAGTATTTTCTCTCCTTTGTAGGACTTCGGCATCCTGCTAGCTCTAGGCGCTGCACAGTTTGTATTGCCTCTGCTAGTCTTTTTCCAAGAGAGCTTGTCAAGAGAATACAGTGTCAACTATCAGCTTTAAAGCATCTACAGCACAGGCTTACAGCACAGGTAATGATATGCTTTCTGAAATCTAGTGATAACGAGCAGTCAAGCCAGTTTTAATCCCATGAATACAACTTTCCTTAACATTCTGCATTTAAGTGTCTTTTGCTGACTTGAGCTCAATCTTCCTTTGGTACCTTGAAAGATTTCATAGAATCATAGAATATCCTGAGTTGGAAGAGACCCATGAGGATCTTTTGAGTCCTGGCTCCCCACAGGGCAGCCTAGAAGTTAAACCATGTATCTGAGAGCATTGTCCGAGTGCTTCTTGAACACCGACAGGCTTGGGGCCATGACCACGCTCTGGGGAGCTTGTTCCAGTGCTTGACCACGCTCTCAGGGAAGAACTTCTAATATCCAGTCTGAACTTCAGCTGCTGCATCTTTAAGCCATTCCCTCGCATCCTGTCACCAGACAACAGAGAGATCAGCACTTCCCTCTCTGCTCCCCCTCATGAGGAAGTCGTAGACAGCAGTGAGGTCACCCCTCCGTTCTCCTCTCTTCTTAAGCTGAACAAGCCAAGTGTCCTCAGCCACTCCACATAAGTGTTGACCTCTAGTCTTTTCACCATCTTTGTTGCCCTCCTTTGGACACATTCTAATATTTGTGTATCCTTGTCATATTGTGGAGCCCAAAACTGCACACAGGACTAGAGGTGAGGCCACACCAGTGCCGAGTGTAGTGGGACAATCACTTCTTTCGACCAATTAGCTACACTATGCCTAGTGTGCCCCAGGATGTGGTTGGCCCTTCTGGCCTCCAGAGCACACTGTTGACTTGTATTGAGCTTACCACTAGTGACTGGCCACCAGCCAGATGTTACCCCATTTACTTAAAGGGTTATATTTGGGACTTCAAAATTAACTTTTTAAAACATTATTTTCATCCAAGGAGTTTAAGAAATACTTGTGTTAATGCAGCATTGATACAATCCTGAATTACAAGTGTGACTTTCATAAAGCTTAGTTTTAAATAAGTAGGATAGGCCATTTGAAGGATTTGCAGTATGTTCTAATGGTTAATCAGTGAGCATATTTCCAAATATCCACCATGGTGGGATTTTAAAGCACCCTTGTCCAAATTATTATAATCGTACATTTTCCGTATATGAAAGCAGGATATATAATTGACCTGTCTCTTATCTTTTGTAATTAAAATACAACTTTTAGTGGTGAAATTGCAGCTTTCATCAGAGAGACAAATGGATAAATCCTAGCTCCACTAGTAGTTAGTATCAGACCTCCCAGTCACTTGGATAGTCAGGATTTCACTATGTACTTTACTTAATTGATCAGCAGGTTCGTTCCTGTGAGGATTGAGTCAGAGCAGCTGATTGTCATCACAGTTTTGAGTGCAGTAAACAATGTTCTTTCAGAAAGAGTGAGGTTGTTGCTCTGAGGCGTAAAACTCCAGTAAAATTATTAACCAAGTTCAGTTGGGGAAACGCTTCCTTTGAGAAGCTCTCCAGCCAACTTGTTCCAGTGTTTGGCCACCTTTCCAGTAAAGAAGGTTGGGGTTTTGGCTTTTTTTTTCCCCTTTATGCTTAAGCGGAGTGTCTTGTACTTCACTTTCTGCCCGTTGCCTCTCATTCTTCCACTGTATACCACTGAGAAGAGTCTGGCTCAGTCATCTTTACCTCCTCCCAGCATCCCCATCAGGTGCTTATACATGTTGAAAAGATCACTCCTGGCTTATCTTTTCTGGAGGCTAAACAAGGCCGGCTTCCACAACCTCTCTTCATATGTCAGGTGTTCTAATTTGTTGATTATCTTCATGGCTGTTTGCTGGACTTGCTCCAGTATGTCTGTGTCTTTCTTGTACTGGAGAGCCCAAAAGTGGACACAATATTCTAAATGTGGTTGCACCAGTGCTTGGTAGAGGGAAATAATCGCCTCCCTTGACCTGCTGGCCGTGCTTTTCCTGACGCAGCCCAGGATGCTGTTAGCCTCAAGAACACGTTGCTGCCTCATGTTTGACTTGTAGGCCGTCAGGTTTCCTGTTTCTTTTCTGCTGAGCAGCTTTCCAAGCAGTCAGCCTCAAGCCTATTAGATTGAAACTGCAATCTCTGCCTTTGGGGAAAAAACAACTGAATTAAAGCTAATCTCTGGAGGATCCTGTTTATTTTTAATTCTCTCTTCATTTATTCTTATTTCTCTTAACTGAAATCAAGAACAGATTGAGAGCCTTTTTGTGGATTACTAAGGTTCATCTAGGAATATGCAGGAGATTGAACTTTAATGTTTCTCTTTTTATATACTAAGATCTCTGTGATAATAGGAAACTACACAGGTGATAGAATCATAGAATCATAGAATGGTTTGGGTTGGAAAGGACCTTAAAGATCATCAAGTTCCAACCCCCCTGCCATGGGCTGGGACACCCTCCACTAGACCAGGTTGCCCAAAGCCCCATCCAGCCTGGCCTTGAACCCCTCCAGGGATGGGGCAGCTCGTACTGTCAGATTGCACTGAGAAATCACAACCATCAGTCATTTACTTGAAAATTTAACCATCTGAACACATTCTGAAAACATATTAAATGTTTTTAGATGTAGACACATTCTAAAAAGATGAGACAGGATAAACACATACTTGTTTTGAGCATGTCACCTTGTATTTTTTTGAGCCTGAAGTTATCACTAATTTCTTCAGATGTTATCTGGTTGGCCTAGGTGTATTACAAAGTATATGAACCGTCTGGATGGGCAGTTTGAATGGCAAAGGTGAGTGTCTTGAAAGAGCCAGTGGAAATAAATTCTAATTAATATTTTATTTTTCTTACAGTTAAGAATGGTGTTAAAGAAAAAAACATAATAACCTCTGTAGTTGCTTAGAGTAAGTGCTACAAATAAGGTCAATGAAGGTTAAGTGACTGAGCTGGTACTAATTTAACCAGTTGTATGTCTGGGGATGGCGCACTTTAAATTTGCAGTTTCCTAAGTCCGAAAGGCTATGCTGTTGGAGTAAATTAGAACCAAATTTGAATAGAGTGCTTGAGTGAAAATAAGCCCTTGTTCTTCACTGCCCATTAGTGAATGAAGAAGTTTTGAAGGTTGCAGTGTGAGCAGACATTGTAAACCCTCCATCAGGCAGTGATAAACTGAGAATGCCATCTGGCATACCTTTACAGAGCTAATGGAGACTTATTCTTCCTTAAATATAGCAGATAGTCTAAGGTAACAGAACTTGAGAATGGTAACAGGTCAGTCAAGTAAGTGTAACATGAGCTGGAGAATCTGGTATATCTTACCAAATTTATCTAATCAAGTTCTTTTGACATCAAAAGTATGAGTGAGGGCATCAAAAATACTAGTCATCAAAAATACTAGGACATACCATAGTGAAAGCCATCTGAGTTCTAAGACTGGGAAGGCTCAACTTATTCAAGCTCTGTGAGAACAGGTCTGTGAACACAGCACTGTTTTGCAACTCTTCTTTAACAGTCTGAGGACCTGATCAAGAGTTTTCACAGTAGCACTGTCACAAGAAGTATTAGCATCTTGTTGGAGCATGAGGAAGGTCCTCAGAGAAAAGCATCTGGGAACATTAAATAAATAGCCTCGGTGGCACATCAATGATACATCTTATGAGACAGTGGTATGGGCTACTTCTGGAGCAGAAGATCTTAAGCTTCTTGTAAAAATCCAGTGTGAAAAGGTCAACTCTGGTCCTAGTTCACAGTCCTGAGCGTATTATTCTTATCTTCCTCTTGTAGGATTTCAGAAGGAAATAGGTGCAGCAGCTGTTAAAGTGTGCAGGAAGCCTGCAAAGTGTTCTGCCAACAGGTGTACTTACTGGAGAATGCCTCAGTGTGATTGTTCAGGATGCTTGTGGACATTTTATTAACTTAAAGTCCTAAGCTTGCCATCCTTTGTTCACTTGAACTTTCAGTACAGTGAACAGTTTCTTAAGTTCTTAAACTCCAACACCGGGAATAATTTTTACAAAGGAGGTTAGGGTCAGGAAAGCATTTGAGTAGAATGTAGCCTGCTTTTGTAGCCTTCTTGTTTCATCTCTGCACTGCTTGGATTGAGGTCTGAAAAGGATTAGCTAGATGTTTATACTAAACGTTATGTAAAAGCGATTTCCAGATGTGGGCAAAATTGCCACAATTCAAAAACAGATTTTTTACAATTTTTTTTTTCTTCTCCACCTCTTTAATTTTTCTTTGTTCAAAATTCATCTTAGAACTTAGCCAACTCTTAAATTGAGACCAATGAATATTCATTGCCCATCCATCCCAGTCTTCCCTTGCCTTATTTTTAATGAGCTAAGTACTGTTTGCTATTTTTCTGATACCTTGTGTCTCCCATGTTCTTTTTAAAATCATTAAAGATTGTTCTTGCTTTTGTAAGAATAAATAGATCTTTAAAATACAATGAATCCATGGCTCTTGGAGAGGTAGCATTTAACTGTGAGTTTCCAGACGGTGTGCTAAACTCCAGGAGTAGTAGTCCAACCTCTTCAGCTCATAGGTTGCTTGGAGGTCATGACTGACGTGGCTATCACTGGGGATCTTTCCAGCTTTGGAACCTTTGGGATCATCTCTGTTACTGATGGAATTTGTCCAGACTAGAAAGAAGGATAGCCCTTCTTATATCTCAGCTGTTCATCTTCAGTAGTCTCGTTCCAGGCTGCTCTTTACCCAGAACACACCTGTTGAGGCTTCAGCTCCTGCACTGGTGCTGAATTCCAGGTTGAGCTTCCAAGCACTGAAGTTCTAGTTTGGGTGTTTTTTTTCTAGGTAACAACTCTTAGTAGCCAGGCTACATTTGCTCCTGTGTTCAAGATCATCATCTTTACCAAAAGCTGAGAGAATTTATTACTATAATGCCTACAGGCATTTCAGTGTCAGTTACTTTATATGATGGGCTTATGTTTTGTTTATTTAGTCTTAAAGATATAGCAAAGACTTTGATGTTTATTTTGATCTCCTTTGACAGGGCTGAAACAGTTTACTTTTTATCAAATCTCATTTTAATTGCTAAATGTTGAAAGTTAATGAAGCTTTGAGGGGTAATTAGGGTTTTTTTAGTTGCTGACAAATTACTTTTCCATAGCTGCTGTATTTTATTTGATTTTTTAGGAAAATTAGGATTTTTTGGGAAATTTTCTTCTGTGGTTTCATCATGGGAGAAGACAAAATTAAAGAATGACTCTGACAATATAAACTTGAGTGATAAGGAGGATGATAGTAATAGCAGGAAGAAGTGTAGACTTTTAAAAGATTTAGTAAGAGGTTTATTAGGAGGGTAGTTTGGCCCTGTTGACCTGAAGGGAACATAAGTTAGTTTAATATTATTTATAACTGTTTATTTTAAATCTAGCAGTGTAACAGCAAACTGAGCTATAAATGTGTTCTTTTTAGAGACCATGAGTTATTTCTGTTAATGTAATATTTCATATTAGGAGCTGCAGTATGCAAAGCAACAGCATCCCTCAAAGATGTCTTCCTTAATTGCCTGCCCTAGCTTAAAGGACGAAGAAGCTCCAAGCAGCTGTGGGGAAGAAACAGAATTACCATCTGTTGAGGTACTGTGCATTTTTATCATCAATTTGCCTTCAGTTGGATTTTTCAGTTTTGGTTGCTCAAGTCATCACCTGGAAGACTCAAAAATATATGTATTTTTTAAGTTATGCATTATTCTTATACAAAATAGTATTTGCTAACACTTAATCAGGGTTTCTCGATCACTTTCGTGATGTTGTAATTAACCTTGTTGTACAACGTTTCAAAAATAAAAATTATAATTTTATTTTGTTTTGCCTCTTGCTGAAACCTTCTGTCTTTCCAAGACCAAGATGCCACTATGAGATTTAACCAATTTTCAAATGCCTTTGATGTGAAAAGTATGTATCTCTGTAAGATTGTGTTTAAATTTGAACAGGTTCATCTAGATTTCTCTATTGAAGATCATGGGCCAGAGCAACAAAAGGCAGATGATACATCCTCAGTGATCGTTCAAAGTCAGACACTCGGGCAGAGTCCTAGTCAAGTCCAGCAGGTCCAGCTTTCTTCATCTAGAGCACATAATTTCTGCCAAGGTATTTGGCAAACTTTAGAAACAGGAGCAAGCCCTTCTATTCTCAGTCCTCAGAAGAACGCTGACCAAGGTAAGCCTGGCATGTAAAGTTGTCACAGTATTTGACTCTTCTAGAAGAATGGAAGTATGGCAGTGGATTCTGCCCCCTTCCACTAATTTTTTTACAGAACTGCTACTGTTGTTGCAGTCCTGTAATCAGAATCTGAATATCTGATGAGTTACTTAAAGGGAATTTCACTGTTTCCAGCAGAAGTAAGAATTAGGAGGAATGCCTATATGGCTCTCTCATTTTAATGCTATTGTTGCAAATACTTTTCTCCTTTTATTAGATACTCCTGGAAAATGCAAATACCCTTCTGTATTGACATCGTCTAAAACTTATCTGTTTTTACTGAAGGTGTCTGTCTGAGAATTGCACACTTCATGTGTTGCAGAGTGACTATTAGATCAAATTGTAATTTGGCAAATCCTTGCATAATCATTATTTTTGTAGAAGGTTAATAGCTACAATACTGCTTAATGTGCCAAGACCCAAAGGCCAAAACTGATCATGGGCATAATGTGGTATATGCTGTGGGCACATAGTGAACTAGGTATTCTTTTTCACTAGAATTTTATAGTCCAGTGCAACAAGTTGGGAAATAAAAAAATAAAAGCAGACATAAATTTTTACAGGTGAGACAGCATCGTGACCTTACATGTCAGACAGTATCAGGGTTAGGATGAGAGGAGGAGGTAAAACCTGGGTCGCAGACTGAATGTTAATCAATGTTATACTTCTACAAAATGCACCACATGTTCTTGGAAATTTTAGCAGAAGCGCCATTTGTAACATATGTGCAGTAAAGTATAGCCTCTTCACAGGAAAATTGTAAAGGAACTTTTTAATGGTAGCCATTATGTTGAGCCATGTATTGCAGATGAATGTTACACCTCCCAAACTGTTGGCCTGTTCAAGAAGTAATCCTTCATCAGCAAAACTTTGGAAGACTGTTCTAACACCTGCTGTGGATGGGACAAAAAGTAATGGCCTTAAATTATAATACTAGAAAAGCTTTAAGGATGTCTAGTGATGGAGTATGGTCCCCAAAAGGATTGTAGACACTTCTTGATTAAAGATCTTTATAAACAGACAAACATTTCTCCAGAATGTTCCATGTAAAGGTGATTTTTGTTTTTTTAGTAAGAGGTGTAGCATTCAATAAATTATTTCTTACAATGCTGTGGGGCCTATGTGGGTTGTTTGGGGTTTTTTTGTTTCTATAATATTACTTTTATAATCATCATTATTCCTGAGATCTATGGCAGCTGTGGATTAATATCGCAGACATTTAGCCTTTTTGAATGAGCTTTATATTAATAGTGACGTGTTACCATTACATAGATACTCGCCTGCCGTTAACCACATAGCAGACTGCAGGAGCAAGAATGCTACCAACGAGTTAAGGGAAGGGATTTGTTCCCTGGTTTGGTACTTGTGAGGCCACATCTGGAGCACTGTGTCCACTTTTGGACCCTCTGGTACAAAGGATAAACAAGCTGGAGTCCAATGGAGAATCACTAAGATGGCTAGAGTGCTGGAACGTGTTACAGGAGAGGTTTAGAGAGCCGGGTTGTTCAGTGTGGAAAAGAAGGAGTCAATGGGTGATCTGATTGCTGCTTTTTAACTACCCAGTGAGGGATTTTGGAGAAGACAGAGGCAGACTATTAGAGGTGCACAGTGAAAAGAAAAGGGGCAATGGACACAAGTTGTGTCAAGATACATTCTGAGCAGGGAGTGATAAGCACTGTGACATTTGACCCAGAGGTCCTTTCCAACCTACATTACATCTATTTTTTAACTAGCATATAGATGCAATGAACCATCTTTAGCAGCACACAAGGAAAAAAAAAATTATAAGGGCTTTCAAAATGAAGAATGGATTAAAAAGTGTATTTATTCACAACAGCGGTGCGTTGCAGGGACAAAGTAATGTGCATTGACAGACCTGTAGGACTGGAATGGACATGGTGCTGACGGTCATGATTCATGTGCTTCTTTTGTGGGGCTGGGACTGAAATAGGGAGAGTCTTTCAGGTTAGGCCTATATTGACAGGACAAGCAAAAGTATGTCTTTGAAGCATTACTGATAGAGCCATGCAGTTTCATGCTGCTGTATGCGTGATGCAACACCACTGGCAGCCTTACAAGGACATCAGTTTGTTAATGTCTAGAAATTTCCAGCCACCGTTGCAAAACTTACTGTATATTTTTGGAGATCTAGAGAATAGCAAAAGGAAAATACAATGCTGCCAACATCAAACAAGTGAAACATCAATAAGGGGTGATATTTTCCTGAGAATAACCTTAATTTAATCTCTGAATACAGATTTACCTTAAACACTTGAGCAGGGCTTCTTAAATCGAACATGCAGACCCTGAAATACTGCACTGCAAGAACAGGAGTTTTAATTTAAAACTCTTTAATGTTGCTTAGCTTTCTCTTCCAAGAAGCCATACAAATGGTATCCTTAAATCTACTAGACTGAATTCTACTTTTCAGAAAACAAGATTGTGAAAGCAAAATCTTTCTTTTTTGGAAGAACGTCACCTCAGAGCAGAATATACAACATTTTCACGGAGTTCTGCTTTTGATCTTTAGCAGAGGTTTGCATTATTTTTCATGCCTGAGCTACAGAAAATTAACTCACTTGAATTTAATATGTTCATCAAGCACAGTGGACAGAACCATCATTAAGACAGAGTGACTTGGTACTGGGCTTTCAGATACAAGTGATGCACACACACTTGAAAGCTCAGTAACAAAAAATTATTTGCAACAAAGCAAGCAAGTTACTTTGCTTATTCAAACTTGTCTTCTACAAGTTCAACTCTGTACAAATCTGTTACACCAGTAGCTGTGTTTTATGGGCATTTCTAGTGAAACAGAAAAAATTGTAGTTTGAGAGTTATTTTCCGAACCTGTTGAACAGCTTCATTCATTTTTTTCATGTACAAAACAGCCTATTGGGACTCAAAATGGTTGGCATGTCAGGTAATTTGCTGTATTTCCGGCATATGACGCAATTCAATGACTAAACATGTTCTGGAGTGTTTATGACAACGTGTTACCACTGAATTACTGGAGTGGACTGTTATATAGTTTATTCATTTCACTATTGAATTCTGAACTTGTGGAAGCTCCTGAGCAACTCAGAAGGCTGTGAGATATTTTCATTTCTCTCTCCTTACTCTACCTGCTGTTTTTAAGTTTGTACTGTAGGAATGAGATGGATTTAATAATTTGTATGTTAATTCTGGAGATGAAAGAAAGGGTATAGAAGAAACAGAGATTCCATGTTCAGGTGTTTTTATTGTTCTGTATTATTGAAAGAAAAACATCCTGCTGCAGAGGTAGACAGGTACAAGCCATGATGATATTAAAAGCATCAACATACATAGTCTGTACTGTATGTTTCTGTATTTCTTTCCTTTTTATATGCCCTATCCCAGAGTTTGAGAGCAGGTGGGAGACTTCAGCTGGTGATCCATATCATATGCTTATTGAACGCTGATAATGGGCCATCCTCAAAGGAAAGCTGTTTATCGGATTTGCTCTGAAGATCATGACACATGTACAAGCGTGTGATTAGCTTCTGTATATGCTGCAAGGTTTCTCTGTTCACCGGTGGGCTATAGGGCCTTTTTTGATTTTAGAATAAGTGCTAGGCAGGAGGAGGGGAAGCTTTGTAAAACTTCAGAAAACTGGAATTTATTTTTCTTCAAGTAATTTAGCTTAACAAGGTTTTTAATTGCTATTGGAGACACTGTTTTTTTCTGGAGAGAAAGGCAAACATCACCTATCACTGTTTGACTGTAAGGCTGCATTTAGAGTGAAGCCAATACTGTGAAGGGTGCTTCGTGGCACATGTGAAAAGCTCCTGATCAGCTGTGTCTCGTTGGGTCAACAGAGGCTGGGGTCAGTGCAGAGGAAATGAGAGCATAAGGCAAGCTGTATTTGCACTTACAATGTCACCCACCAGTCTCTTGTTTTATACACTTTCAGTCGGGGTAGATGAAGCCTTGTATTTCCCATGCCAGAGGAGGGCTGCAGCTGTGGTGGATGGTCCCACTGTACATTTTGAGAAACCCCACTTCCACAGATACTTAGAACTGTGTCCTGGGCATCTTAGTTTGAGTTTACTTTGTAGCCTAACAAAGAATGAGATTGAGCTCCTTTGAAGCAAAGTCACTTTTCTGGTTTACTACTTGAACTTAGATAGGGGAGTTTCCTTTACTATGATTGTCATTGTTGCTGTTACTTGCAAAGCTCTGTGATCTGAAATTCTACACTTTATGGATCAAAAGTTATCTTAAGTGTTTCCTCACTAGACAGAATTTCAACAGCTTTGACATCACTGACAGTTCTAAGAGCAATCCATGTGGGTAAAAAGCTGGCCAGAGAAAGAATCTGGTAAAATATTAACAAACAGAAAGAGTGCTCTGGTTCTGGCTTCATTCCAGCTCCAATCAGAGAAAGACTCACTATTTCTTTTCTGCATTACATAAAACTTCATCTTTGAAGTGTTTCACAAATATTAACTAATCCTCTAGTTACATTTTCTTCACTTAAATGTTCTTTCCCTGAGTAGGAACTTGTTTGAGTTGGTGTTCCTTCAGAAGCACTGTTAGCCATAAGCAAATATCTAGTGACAAGTTTCCTAAATGAAATTTTCCATCTGGGAAATTTCAGTTTGCTCATACAACGTGTCTACCTGTATCTCTTTAGTTCTGAAAAAAAAAGATCCGTGAATATTAATTTCAAACTGTAGTTAACACACATCAAATAGAAGATATGTTAAGCATTTCAATACACTAAACATTTAGGTCCATTTTCAAAAGCAGTTTAGGGTCTTGACTATGATCTTACTAGCTCTTGTTGCCAAGGTCACTTCTGAAAGTAAGTTACTGGCTTGTAAATGAGGTGCACTTTTTCATTGTTTGTGAAAACCAAGCTACTGCATTTAAATTTTACTCCACAGTGCATATTCATGCTGATTTTTTTCAAGGTCCTTCGCACATGTGAACAGTCCTAAGCAGAACCGGTGACATATGAAGGTCCTTATTCAGTGTTCTCTTAGGATATTTCACTTTAAATAGCATTTCTAATTCTGGGGTGTTGTTTCTTTGTCTTTTTCTATTTTGTAGAACTGTCCTTACAAGTTTACAATTTCATGGTTTTAAATTTCTGTGTTAACACGGATTTTTGACAGTCCAGAACTTTACAATAGCCATATAGAATGCTTGTGTTCTGTGTTGTTGCTCCAAACACCTAACTAAGTAGCCTTTACTAGTTATAACTCTAGTGTCTCTACTAATGTCAAGAGACAAGCATACAGAAGACTTCAGAGGACAGGACACGTGCGATGTGTTGGTGCTTGGTTACTTTGCCTTTGGATCTATAGGATTAGGGCCTCCCACATCATTTCTGAAAGTCATCCCCTTGGTTGAATACAAAGGACCCTTCAAAACTGAGAGAGCATTTGAAAAAAACAGACTGTCTGTAAACAGTATTGACTGTGTGCTATTTATGGATCTGCTGATTGCTGTTCTTTGGACCACAAACAAGAGGTAATCTCATTCTGCTGTAGCTCCTGTTCAAGAAAAATAATCTTTGAAGCTGTATGCACTACCTTTCAGACACTACTGCCTGCGCTGTTCTAAACTGTTGATGTTGTGAAATTCTGCTTTATTATCTGACAGATGTGGTAGAGGTCTAGAGTAATGCACTATAGAGCCCTTTTTCCAGGCAGGAAAATACACGCAAAAGGCCTCCATGGGCTCAAGCATCCTCTTTCATACCTTCCACACCTGCAGCTAACCACTAGGTGGCAAGCCAAACAATGTGATTTCGCATCAATAGCACAAGAGTCCGCTGAGCTTTTGCCACCTGTAACAACAAATGCCACCAAGCTGACTCATTGCAGGGACTGCATACACGCAAGTGAACAGTTCAAGCTAAGTCTAAACACAAAAAGGATTTTTAAAAGTGCCACGTTTTGACAGTAGCCACAGTGTCATGCTTTGCATAGAGCTATAAACCCTCAACAGGTTAATTAATTCCATAATTCGAGAATATTTTTTATTTCCTTCCATGTAGAATTTTGTTTGGACTTTGTACCATGTTATGTTGACTATGAAAATTTACCTTATCCTACTAATAATTTATTTTTGTCAAGCTGTGCACCTCGTCTTGCTCTGTGATTGACTAGTACCTGGGACAGAAGGCTGTCGTGCTCAAAGAATTCAACTAGTACAGAATGCTGTAGAGTGTGTTATTGCAAATATATTATGACTGCTTCTGCTGTCTGCTTTGGCTCTCCACAGAAAATCTAAAAATCTCAGTGCCTTGAAAAAAAGGATGAAGTGTCTGGAGCCAAGCACTTGTAAATATTACCTGTAGCTTAAAATTAGTACAGTGATTGACCAATTCCACTTATGTTACCTAAGGAAACCTATGATGAGAATAAAGCTCAGTTAGTTGGAGGCAGTGGTTTTCAGAGAGTTACGTGAGAGGCTGCAGAATGGACTCCGATTGGTACTAAGACCAGTCTTCCTGCTTCCCAGCCAAAGATGTTAGTTTTTAAGTTACTCCTCTTGAGTACACACAGATATTTAAACAATAAGAACGAAGATTGCCACAGTAAATGCCTTCCTCTGAGAGAAGATGAAAAAAACCCCGAGATAATGGTAGTAGTGGGATTTTGTCAAGCACACAGAATTGCCTTTGGCCTCTGGATCATGCATTGGCATGCATTCAAACACGCTTTGCTGCAGCTTTTTTGGCTGTTGCTGGTTTCTTGAAACAGATGAAACCTATTGCGGGTCTAACTTTGTGTCGTGATGTCCAATGTGTTGGTATTGCCCTGATTGATACAGATGTTCTCTCACAACGGAGAGAAGGGTAAACTTGTAAAATGTGGCCTTTAAAAACAGATGAACAGATATGTAGTGCGTGACTTGAACAGTTACACTGACCTTCCAGCAGTCTTCCTTTCTCCTCTCTTAAGCGGTTTGAATCTAGTGGAGAATGAACAGGTATAGATGAGGCGAGGACTGAGCAGGAGGTGATCAGCATAGCAAGCCTTAATGGACAGTTCTGTGCCTCCCATGTACAGAAATGGTTCTGTGACTCAGGATAAGACTGTGACAGTGTAGCACTGTGGCAGCAGTATACTTGGAGAAAGAGAATAAACCAGTTCTCTTCAGCTATCTGGTCTCGTAATTAAATGTAAACATAACTACAAAGTATTTTTATTTCTTTTTTTGAGCAGTGGAGTTTGAAGCTATATGTTCAACTGAGCAATCTGAAGAGTCTCAGAAAAACAGCAAAGCCAAGGATAAACTTGAAGTGCCAGCTGCAGATCTGACAGTCAGAGGAACCAGGCTGGAAGTTCAGCAGAAGTTAAAATCCAGGAATTTATCTTGTGCTCATCCCATAAAACCAAAAATCTCTTCTAACATGGCAAAAATCCGCAACTATAATATTAAAGACTGATTTCTTTGTTGGCAGCAAGTTCCAGGTCCACACTTGCTATTAACTTACTTTGAAAGCTATAAATCGGATCTAAATATCATCTTTATTCTTGTATGTCAAGTTGGGATGTTTGCAGCCAGAAGAGAGAACAAATGTTCTGTTTCATACTGTGAACCCTAAAGGAAAGGGTTAAACTGTGTACATTATGAGATTACAGTCTTCACTGTTAATACTGATTTATTTTAATTATATATGTTAGATATTGCTTGCATCATGGATTTAGAAATGCCCAGTTAATACCTATGTCAAGCCTTGTGCCTTTAGGCAGGGCTTGCAGGTCTTTAGCAAATATTTTGTTGAGAAACTGCAGACGTGATTTACACTTAGAAGTGGGATACCTCAACCTACGTGTTTTCTTATAATTAACGATGCAACCGTTAATCCTGTGCAGCTATCTTTCTACTTGAAAGAAAGGAGTTTGAAAAGGTTACACCTGAATCTGTATTGTTTCTCATCTTCTGGAAGTGTTCAGGCACAGGTTGGACGGGGCTTTGAGCAACCTGGTCTAGTGGAAGGTGTCCCTGCCCATGGCAGGGGTTTGGAACCAGGTGATCCCTAAGGTCCCTTCCAACCCGAACCATTCTATGATTCTGTAGGTCTTTCCACTTGTTCAGGCAGCATGAAAGAGTATGAAATTAAACTTACATTGTCACACCAGTAATCATATTTTTCTTTAACAAGAGATTGCATAGAGTTTGAAGCAATGAACAATAAATTCGTTAGCAACACTTAGAATCATATAGAAGCATTGTAAGAAATAAGTCTTAACAGCAGATGAAACTAAAAGAAAACTTGAATGAGTTGTGATGTAATGAAGGATATCTCTATAGTTACAAACATGCCAGGACATTGAAACAAGTAATCAGTGTCTTTTTGTAACATTTCCAGTAATGCTGAGCTGTCTTGGGATAATACAGTGATGAACTTTTCTATAACTAAAGGAAATACACATGAAAAACGCAAGAAAAAACTTCTTTACTGTGAGGATGGTCAAGCACTGGAACAGATTGGCCAGAGAGGTTATGGAGTCTCTGTCTGTGGAGATACTCAAAATCCAACTAGACATGGTCCTGGGCAACCTGTTCTAGCTGACCCTCCTTGAGTAGAGGGATTGGGCTAGGTGATCTCAGGAAGTCCCTTCCAACCTAAGTGATTCTGTGATTCTGTGGGTGGTATCACTGAAGTGAATAATACTTCTCAGTTGCTGCTAAAAACATATAAATTCTAAACAGGATTCATGAAGGAAGAGAGCTGCTTACCCAAGAGTGCTTTTTTTTCTGTGGCGCTTTTCTTTTTAGAAATGCTTTGCTGATACTCTCTGCAAACAGCTGCCCTCTTTGGCATCTGACAATGTGGTAGTAATCATTTTGAGAATCTGAATAACTATTTTTCTACTCCCTGGTGAAGATGTTTTGTTTTAGTGCAAAGGTGCAATGATGTTATAATCAGATGCTAAACCTGCAAGAGAGACTTGTGAGCTTCTTTCTAAATCATTTAATTGCTTGAAAATCCTGTCATTGGATTCAACACTTAACATTGTTCATGAGCCGGAACAACGTGATGCATTCCCTTGAACCAGGCCCTGAATGAGCTCTTTCTGTAGCTCATAGTGGTTTCTAACAAGTACAGGAATTTTGCCCCAGATCACACCAGTTAGAGCCCTCACTGGTTATTTCTAGAACACAGTGTGTAAATTCTAAAGTTTTCAATAGTTGTACATTATCCTGAAAAAATATTTTTTAATTTCCAATTCCATGGCTTGGATTCCATGTTTAATGTTGAACCGTGGAGATGCACAGTATTTCAGTGCTGAGATCCTGTGCATTTACAGGTGTTAAAAGCAGTGTGCCTTTAGAGCAGTTTGTTCCATAATCTCTGTGACCCTGCATCTGAGCCTCAAAAACATTTTTTACATCATGGATATAAGCTCATCGGCTGCAGACTTCAGAAATGCCTTTGTGTAGGTTTCTTTGTGGGTTTTTAGATCTTTGGTTTGTTTGTTTGAAGGGGTTTGGGGGTTTTTTGTGGTTGGTTGGTTCCCCCCCACCACCACTATGTCACCTGGCGTGCCTGGTCATGCAGACCTCTTGCCAGAAACACAACTTTTATTTATTCTCTGTCCCTGAGAAACAGGTTTCCTTCAGGCAACTGTAGGTAAGGTAAGATGATAGCTCTTGATTGTTTCATTTTGTTTTACTTGTGATAGGAAAAAGTAGTTCAGTCGTACCTTTGTTTCAGAGTGACTGTAAGAACATACTGTATAAGTATGCTGAAAATTAGCAAAGTATGTGTCGTAACAATAAATAACATGAACATATTGCTTGGATCCTGTGTGGGGAGGTTGTGCTGAGTGTGTGCTAAATACAGGGGGTACATTCTCACATATTTCTCTTTATCACCAAAGTACTTCACAAATTGGATATTGATTCTTAAAAAACAGATGAGAAAGAGTGGTGACAAGTGCTGTGGATGCTATTGAATTGTACGAAGAAAGGAGAGCCTGGAAGGAAGAGAATTCCAGACAACCACAGAGTACCGAAAAGGCAAAATCAGTAAATGGATGATTGTTGTTGCTATCACAGGGTTAAAAAACAATTGCAGTATTGAGGAATGTATGGATAAAGGCAGAAGTTCTGCCCAGAGAAGGTCAATGGAGCGGCATCGCGTGGCAGCAGTGCTGCGGGGCAGCCCCGGCGGCAGCGGGGCCTCGGGCTGA
>NW_010114118.1:0-1149 GCF_000699245.1 Pterocles gutturalis
ACTAGTGCCCGTGGACACCCCTCACCCCCTCAGAAGAAGAACAGAGGGCCGAGCCCCTCCGGGCCACCCATGCACGGTGCTGGTGGACCCACAGCGGTCACGAGTTGTTGGGGTCTCGCACCTGGGACAGGGTTGGACCCCCTCGGACAGAGGGAAGAGTGTTTCCACCCAGGTGGTGGGAAATCAGAAATACCCCCATGCGTGGAAACAGCAAAGATTTGGCTCTGAGCGTGGGGAAGGAGGGATGGAGGGGGGAGAAGGAAGGATGGAGGTGAAAATGGGATGAATGAAGAGAAGGAGTGTTGGAGGGGGAATAGAAGTGGAGAAGGAAGGATGGAGGGGAAGGAGGGATGAAAGTAGAAATGGAAGGATGTAAGTGGGAGAAGGATGGAGAGGGGAAAGGAGGGATGAGGGTGGAAAAGTGATGGAGAGGGAGAAGAAAAGTTGGAGGGGCAGTGGAGGGATGGAAGGGGGAAAGAAAGATGGAGGAATGAAAGGGAAGAAGGAAGGATGAAGGTAGAAAAGGAGAGATGGAGGTGGGATAAAGAGGCATGTAGGTGGGAGGAGAGTTGGAGGGGGTGATGGAGGCATAGAAGGGAGAAAAAAGGATGGAGGGATTGAAGGGGAAAATGAAAGATGGAGGGGGAGAAGGAGGAATGAAGTGGGATAAAGAGGGATGTAGGTGGGAGAAGGATGGATAGGAAGAAGGAAGGATGGAGGGGGAAAAGGATGGAGGTGGAAAAAGGCTGAAGGGAGAAAAGGAGAGTTGGAGGGAGAGATGGAGGGATGGAAGGGGAGAAAAAATATGGAGAGATGGAGTGGGAGAAAAAAGGATGGAGGGATGGAGGGGGAGAAGGAGGGATGAAGGTAGAAAAGGAGGGATGGAGGTGGGATAAAGAGGTGAGAAAGGGGAGAAAAAAGATGGAGAGATAGGTGGGAGAAGGATGGAGGGATGAAGGGGAAAGGGATGGAGGAGGAGAAGGAGAGTTGGAGGGGGTGATGGAGGGATGGAAGGGGAGAAGAAAGGACGGGGGAATGAAAGGGGAGAAGCAGGGATGGAGAGGATGAGGGATGGAGGGTAGAAAAGGAGGGATGGTGCGGGAGAAGGGGGGAAGGGTGCCGCATCCCCGATTATCTGCTTCAGCACAA
>NW_010114119.1:0-261 GCF_000699245.1 Pterocles gutturalis
GAAGCTGGAGAAGAAAGGTGAGGGGCAGGGAGATGGAGCCACCGCCCAGGTCCAGGGTGATGGAGTCACCGCCCAGGTCCAGGGTGATGGAGCCACCGCCCAGGTCCAGGGCGATGGAGCCACCACCCAGTCCTGGGTGCTGGCCAAGTGGGGGGCTCTTCAGACTGGGGGGTGAGCTGCATGCAGCTGGGTCTCATCTTCCACAGCCTACCTGAAACGTCGGTACGGGCTGATGAGCGCCGGCTCCGGCAGCGAGGCCCC
>NW_010114119.1:274-1271 GCF_000699245.1 Pterocles gutturalis
GCCAGCCCCAGCCTGCAGCCGCAGGACCTCAGCCTCCTCCAGATCAAGAAGCCACGGGTAGTGCTGGCCCCGGAGGAGAAGGAAGCCCTGAAGAAAGCCTACCAGTTGGAGCCCTACCCCTCCCAGCAGACCATTGAGCTGCTCTCCTTCCAGCTCAACCTCAAGACCAACACCGTCATCAACTGGTTCCACAACTACAGGTACGGACGCTCCCGGGCTTCAGACATCTGATGGTGCTGTGCCACCAAGCGGGTGTCATGGGATGACAGAATTGCAGACTGGTTTGGGTTGGAAGGGACCTTAAAGATATCAAGTTCCAACCTCCTGCCATGGTGAAGGACATTTTCCACCACAGCAGGTTGTTCAAAGCTTCATCCAGCCTGGCCCTTCTCTTCCAGCCCTCCCAGTGCCTCTTGCCCAGACTGGGAGGTGCAGACCCACGCATGGTCGCTGGAGGATTGACCATGATGCTGAAATGTCACATGTGCCCTGGCTGGTGGGTGGTCAAGAGGTGTCAACCACCTTGACCAAGTCATGTTGGAAGAAATTTTTTAGTGTAATAGGAAGAAATGTTTCCCTGTGTGGGTGGTGAGGCAGTGTCCCCGGGTGCCCAGAGAAGCTGTGGAGGCCCCCT
The DNA here is from genome assembly GCF_000699245.1 of Pterocles gutturalis. NCBI lineage: Eukaryota > Metazoa > Chordata > Aves > Pterocliformes > Pteroclidae > Pterocles > Pterocles gutturalis. The sequence goes on from NW_010114119.1 coordinate 909, forward strand.
CCCTGGAGGGGTTCAAGGCCAGGCTGGATGAGGCTTTGAGCAGCCTGGGCTAGTTGTTGGCAACCCTGCCCACAGCAGGGGGGTTGAAACTAGATGATCTTTAAGGTCCCCCAAACCATCCTGTGATTCTATGATTCTGTGAGATGCTTTTTCAAGACGCGTGGTGCCCATGACACAGGGTGATGGATGACGGTCACCAACCCTCCGTGCTTGTGTGCCGGCAGGTCACGGATGCGCCGGGAGATGCTTGTGGAGGGCACACAGGACAATGACACGGACCCAGAGCAGAGCAGCGGGGCGGCCATCCCTGGGCACCAGGCCCCCCACAGCCCTGATTCGGACGCCGAGGACCGTAAACCCGTG
>NW_010114120.1:0-49680 GCF_000699245.1 Pterocles gutturalis
AAAAAAAAAGGAGAAAAAGCAAAGAAAAAGGAAAGAAACAAAGAAAGAGGGGAGGAGGAACAAAGAGGCAAAAAAGCAAAAAAACAAAAAAAACCACAAAAGGTAGAAAAGACAAAAAAAAATTTAAACCCAAAAAGCAAAAAAAAAAAGGCAAAAATAGCAAAGAGAGACAAGGGTAAAAAACTTCCCCAGACCGAAAGCTCTAAAACCAAAAAGCAGAAAGGGCAAAAAAAGGCATTCCCCCCACCTTATGCCCCCCAAAAAAGGAAAAAAAAAAAAAAAAAGAATAAACAACAAAAATCCCCCAGCCCCAAAATGGGAAAGGCCAAGGCACCTCCCTTCTGGTGTTCTGGCAGTGCAAGGTTGGGAAGAGGGGTGAAAAACCAAAGCCAGGACCCCCACCTGCAATTTTACTCTTTTGAAAAACTCCTGTTCTCCACAAGCAGCGTTTTTGCCAGGCTGGGAAGTGACTGCTGCAATCTGCAGGGTACTTTTGTAGTGGAATGCGCCCGCACAGGCCTGTGCCAGTTGGTGCCTCTTTCTGAGGGGTTTGTGAGGGAGTGGGGCGTGTGACTGCAGTCGTGGCTTCCCTGCAAGGTGTCCCTAATATCCTCAAAGAAGGCTTGATTTCGGACAGCAGAGCAACAGATCCATGTGTCAAAGGTTCATGTTGTGTGGCCACAGGCTCCAGGTGGTATCTGAAATGCAGCTGGAGATGGTCGGGGCAGGGGTTTCTCAAATGCAGATGTATTACAGGGCAGCACCATATCTTCCTGGCAGTGTCTATGCCCTTGACATGAAGTTTGCTGGAATACAGAGAGTGAAATAGTGCCTGTGCACAGCCACAACCTGCCTTGCAGAGCCTGTGGGACACGACGCACCTGAGCATGCTTGTGGTTTAATGCATAGCCAGGTGCCAGGTGACTCTCAATGGGTGTTTGCAGATTGTCTGGAAGATTTCATTAATTTCTGTTTCAAAATAAAACAGTGTTGGATCCATAGAGTCTCCTCTGTGGTTTTCCATGGGTTTGAAGGTGTCTGTGGGTTGTTTGGAAGGCCTTCGTTTTGCTCATTCCCTGTCTCTGGCTGTGCTGGTTATGGCTTATGGGTTGAAAACGTGCTGGAGGGGAAAAGATACTCCTGACAGTAATTAAAACGTGGAGTATTCAGGAGGAAAGGACTGAAAGAGTACATAAGAAAAATGAGGCCCAACAGGTAACACTGTTCCTCTTCCTGAGGTAATTTTGATTTTCCTTGCTCCCTTTTCCTTCACCCTAGAGCCCAGGGATGATGATGTACTGTAAGGGTGTGTGATGTAGACACTGGCAAAGCCACAGTCCACACTTGACTTTCTGAATGCTTTCTTGAATTTTAATCAATTGCCCATTTACTTGCTTCCCTTCTTATAAAAGAAAAAAAGCAGATGGCCGAACCCAACATGGAAAAAAATAAACTGGTTTCCACAGTTCAAAGTTCATTTGAGTTGACTGAAAACATTACATTTTGTGTAAATGACTATTTTAACTGCTTTTTATACTGTTATACTTAGCTTAAGTCAACAAAATACTGAAGAACACTTTCTCCCTCCATTTCTTTTATACTTTAGTCAGAATCAGACACTTCAAAGTTTTCTTTAAAATATATTTTCTAACTAAAATCAGGTGGCCTTGTCCCCCTGAAAAGCATCACATTTTAAATTACAACACTTCTCTCTTGGAAACTGCTCAGCCTGGTCTGCAGGGTATGTAGATGTGGTGTGACAAGGTGGCAGGGGGTGGGTCTCATCTGGCAAAGCCCTCGGAGGGTCTCTGCAAGGTGGTGCCAGTCTCTGGTGTGTTTTCTTGCTCCCTCACTCGCTGTGGTTGGAAAGAGAAGGGTCTGTGCAACCATAACGTCACATACCCATACATTGGCACTGCTGCTGAGAAGCTGTTCATCCTCGTCTCAGCCTGTGTACTTGCGACATGCCCGCTCCCCGCTCTGCCCTGTGGCTCCCCTTGCCCTAGGCCAGCAGACAACATTTTTGTCACCACATGGGGACCCAGCTAATCGATCAAGATGAAAAACTAACTTTTTTCTTCTGTAAGGTTATTTCTTAGGCCAGCAGTTTCTCAGTCTCTTTCACTCAGTTGCCTCTCAGATGCCATCGCCAGCACAGAGCGGTGGGCATCCTGGGGGAAGAAATCAAAGGCCAGGGTAGGGAGAAGTGAGAGCAGTTTTTTGGCAGTGGTAACCTTCATAATGTTCACAGAACAACAGGCATGACAGGAACCAAATGGCCACAGCAGGATGTGAGACAGGTAAAACAATATCGGAGTAACAAGCAGCAGCCACATGGGCCTGCTCACGACCTTGTGCATTAGATTTGCTAATCCTTGGTTTTCCGATTTGAAAGGCAAACTCTGTCAGCTGTTCGTGGCATGAAGATTTAGACACCTCTGGCAGGAACCAAGAAGACGGGTGGCAGCCTACCCCTGTGAGCAGCTGGGTGCTGCATGTCACGCAGCAGAACAACCCCTCTGCACCTCCCTCCTCTCCTTTCTCCTTCTGACCCTTCCCAAGCGGCACTGAAGCTGTACCCAGTGCCCGCGCAGCTGGCTGGAAAGTTTCCCTGCAAGAGAGGTTGTACACTCTGCATTCCCCCACCATGTTACAGGAACCTTATTGCAGTAAATGATGCAAAATCAATCACAGACTTGTAGTCAGTTTACATCAGACCTAAAGCCATGGGCCATGTTCTCTTTTAAGTACCCAAGTGACCCGTTTTTATAGTTACTAAGAAGTATTCACGTAAGAAATCAGTGTAGTCAGCTATCTAGAGTAAATGTTTGAATATGAACATTTCCTGTTCACACTCTGGGTCCTTTAATGTAGCTTAAGATTAACGTCCTCGCCATATTATCAAGGACATTGTGCTGTGGATAACATTTTTCCCACTGCACTCTTGCTAACAGTCTGGCTCCAACCTCCACACCTGACTGTGAATGAAGCAACGTGCCCCCATAGAGAGTGAACATGGGAGCAAGCTTGGGGTGAATGGTCTGTATTTAAATACGTGGACTGTATTTTCAGAGGCAGCTATGGACTGTTACAGATCTAGCATGGAAAGAAACTGATGGAAACGGAGAGGAAGGAGTAATAAAAAAAATATACCCTTCCTACATCTCATTGCCTGCATTTGGAACAAAAAAACTGCAGAGGCCTCTGCTACTTCATATTTCCTGACAGTTCTGCTGTGTACAAAGGGATTTTATATGGTGAAGGATATTGATATTTGAAATTCTTGTGTGGCTTATGTAGCAGTGACGCAAATACATGCAGGTAATTAGAGACACTAGGCTTTTTGTTGGAAACAGCTTTAATGTCACTTTTCCTGTGACAATACCTTTATTTTATTGGTAAATCATGTATTTTGGCTGGCTGCATTTGTCCTACAGAAAGAAAAACTGCATTTGCTAATTTAAAAGAGAGTTGTTCTGGCTTTGTTGGGTTTTTTTTGTATTCCAGAGAAAGACCATATCCTTTTCATTTTCACTGGAGAGAAAGACTAGGCTGGAGAGACCGCCCCAGTGAGTGGGAGCAGAGAGCTGCTCCTCGGGTGGGTCAGCCTGAATCTGTGCAGCACAATACGGAAGGAGATTAACTCCAGGCAAGCTCCCAGCTACCGTAAGGACCTTTTTTGATTGTTTGCTTCATGCAGCTAATTAAAGGCTGACAAGCTCAAGCAGGACCTGCCACACTGGCACTTGTGCAGACTGAATGGCAGTGTGTTGTAACCAAAAACATCTGGCCATCCTTTATGCTCCCTGGGCAGCCAGCAGATCTTTGCCTGACCAGTGGGGCGGACCCTGGGTGCTTCAGCACTGTGGAAAGGCCACCTCAGCCTTGCTGGACATCAGAGGTGGCTGAAGGGATGGTCACCCATGGGGGTGTCAGAATTCATCCCCTGGTACTCTGATGAAGATTTGAGTGGGAACACCAGGTGAACCCAGGTTAATAGCTTTGCATAAATGGCAATGAAAAGGCTATGACTGCTGTGTTTATGAATCCAACCCAAAGGTCATGAGGCACTCAAGGAAGTGTTAGGAAACATGAAATGGGGAAGTGCCCCCACATCATCGCTGCCTGCAGGGCTGTGGCAGCACTACGGTCTGCCCTGGGTCGTGCAAGTGGCTGCCTCCGCGGGGAAGAGGATCAGCTGCAGGGACCAGCACTGGGAACCAGACTGGGTTACAGCCTCTACCTCAGCACAGTATTTGTGTTATGCATTATTTATCGTTGTGACCTAACTAAGCAAATATGTTTAATGGGCCACAGGGATCCCTGTAAAAACATAGCTAGCATCAGTGGGGAGCCTGTAACTCCCCTCCTCTGGAAAAGCAAGGGAGGGACATCGCTTGCCTCTGCTCCCTGCCTTGTGAGCCCAGAGTGGCAAGGCCATGGTGCAACCCAGCACTCCTCTTCCCCGATTCCCCTCTCAGCTCTTCCCTTCCAGCAAGTGAGGGCCTGTGGTCACAGCAGAAACCCTAATTTAAAAAGTATATTAAGCTCAAGCTAGATCAGAGCTATGTCAGTTGAAGCATCCTAAAGAGATGTCAGATTTCACAAATTCAAAATACCATGGCAAATGGAAACCCAGAACAGAAGTGCTGAAGCACTTCTCTCTCTCAGCAGCAACAGTTCATTCCTGTTGAGGAAGTGATTTTAACTTCTCAACTGTCCTGGCATACAGTCAGAGGCAACACTGAATACCAGAACTGAATGTATAGAGGAACACGTTCATCAGATTTATAACAGCTGCTAGGGCAAGCCAAGGTAATTGAAAATATGCCTGAGCTCTGTTGGACATCAATCTAGACAAAAAACAATAATTATGTTGTTATTTATCTCGAAATTGAAAACCCAGTTTTTAAAAGCAAAATAAATAGTTCATGAGATGGAGGGAAAACAAATATGTGGGTAAGTTTTGAGCCAGATTTTTGGAGAAAGAATTCAGGATATGTGTATTAAAATGTGCACAAAAGAGTGTTATTGTATAGCACTGATACCTGAATAAGAACATGATTAGAGAAATTACTTCAGAGAAATTACTTCAGTGTTGAAAATCTGTGATCTTTCTACCACTTGCGAATCTCATGTTTGCCTTAAAGCTGCAGCTACCAAATTAAGAAGGGGCTTAAGAACCTGCAGTAAAGTTCAGAGGAAAAGAGCCTTTCTAGACCTTGTGTTTTGAGGGAAAACCTGCAAATACGGACCTGAAAACACTAAAAGAAGTATATCCGCCAACATTTTTCTCTGTAAAACCTCATGATTTCTAAATTAGTCCCATGAATCCACAGATTCTGATTTTGAACATTGACCCCTTGGCAACAACAATACCGTGACTCTGCAGTGACTCTTCCTGAGTCCCAAACTGCACATTACAAACCAGAGAAGCACCACTCACACTGATGTGCTCGTGGGGGTTTCTGCAGGGTCACACCACTGTATCAGTTTTGGGACTGAGCTGACTTAACGTTCCTTTTCCCTGCCCAAAAGCTCTGATTTTTTTTTTTTCAGAAGCCAGCTCAGCTCTCAAAGAGCTGTATAAGTAGAAAAGAGGGGAAGGAGGGACTGAAAGTGAAAAGCAGTGGTGGAGTGGGAACATGGTTACACCATACCTTGCTGCGTCTGCCTCTAATGCTTCGTGTTATGCATCCTAGCCTTACCTAAGATGCATTTCTGAGGTGCACTTTTATATGTCCTTTCCTACCAGATGAGGAGTCCCTCTGCTTTTCCCATTCTGGCAAGACTTGGTTAAATCCTGACTGCTGAGGTACCTAAGAAACTAGTTTCTCTACTTGAACAGGTTTTAAAAAAGAGAAGTATTTGTTCAAAATATCTTGGACAAACGCCCTGGTTCCTGCAAAAGCAGCAAGAGTTTAGTACGACAGACGTGGAAATCTTTCTGCAAGAATTCTGAGAGAAAAGAGCTTTATCCATTTGTCTGTTGGAATAAATATTTATTCACTTCACAGAGTACTTTGGAGTGGAGTGACCATCTTTGTCTAGACGTAATGGATGACCATAGAAATGAATTCAGAACTGTTTGAAAGTAGGGAACATCTGTGCCCGGCTGCAGCTCGCAGATTCAGCAAAAAAGCATTCTTTATGGCTTGGATGCAGCAAAAGCAAAATCTTGATTGTTTCCTCGCATTGTACCCACAAGCTAGAAGTGGTCTGGTTGTGGCAGTGTTTCTTTTCTTGGGGGGGGGACTTTTCGGGGTTTGGGGATTATTATTGTTTTGTTTTGTTTTGTAGTACAGCATCTGTGTGCTTCTTTGTGATTAGATGTGCTTAGCAATGTTTCCACTTCACTTAAAGTCTATGCATTATTCACTCATTAATGTAATATTTATTTATTACTCTCAAGGCAGAGCACTAGGAGCTTTACATTTACACTGTACCGAGTGACAGCTAAGGCAACCCTACAACTATTTCTTGCCTGACAACAGTTGCCCCACAGATAAAGCACAGGCTGAACTCTCATAGATTTCCACTAGACTAATTCTAGTCTTCTTATTTCCACCACTTTTCTACTGGCATGACTCCAGCCTTTTGAACAGCTCCTCATTATTCACATTAGTGTAAAAAAAATGAAGAATGTGTCTAAAAGGCTGACAAATTCAGGCTCCAGGAGGCTCAGCAAAGAGAACTAATCCCAGCATCCAGGACCCTGCACAGGGAACACCGTGTCAGCAGCCTCCTTCTATTTAAATCAAAATGGCTTCAGTTTGAATTATGCTTCTGGAAGTGGCTTTGCTGTTTTTCTAAGGGAAAAAGGCTATTCCACAGATAACCAGATCCCAAATTAGCTGCAGTGGCAGCATTAATATGAGCATGTGAAATTGCAGGTAAAAATGCAGCAGAAGCCTGTGTAGGTTAGGGAGCACTGTCATCCTGATGCTGGTTCATTGGGTTATGGCAGCACTGCTGCCGGAGGGGCCTGGGGCTGCCCTCCACTCGAGACTCATCCCACCCAAACGCGTAGCAGAGGTGAGCCAGTCCCCAGCTCAGGACACTTTGCCCACCCATCTCACGAGGCATGCAGTACCTGGGCAGTGGGTTTACCCACAAGTGAGAAATCTCAGCCTGCTGCTGGGCAATGATAGCTGAACCTCTGTGAGACCTTTATATTAATAAAGTCTTTCCTGATCCTTCCTGTTAGTTATTTTTCCTACTCCACCTGTAGGTCAGATTGGCAATTGCACTGTTTCAATGTGGACCTGCTTGTTTTCTATAACCAGACTACTGGCTTTAAAATATGTTCTCCTGACATGGCCAGCCTTAATGTTTCCACATGGGAGGGTTCTGTGTTCGAGTGAACAGGTATTTTTCCTTGATTTCAATATTCATGTAACAATAACAACGCAAAGTAACGTATTTAGTTACAGATGACTTCTTAGACACCTTTTTTCCTTCGGTTCATGATCAGTCAATAGATCTGATATGCTTTGCCAGACAAAGTCCAGCGTTTTTCCATTATTTGGGCTCCATACGGATATGTATTCTGGTCTTTAGCAATTATGTATTTTATTTGTATTTTAGCTCACAAAACACAGTATGATAGCCCCACCAAAGACCAGCTCCCGTTCACACTAGCAGTGTAACACCGACACTGCTGAAACTCAAGAGCATAGCAATATCTTACTGTTCCTTGGTCCTGCCCTGACCTCTTTTTTTCCTGAACAGATTCACTGTTTTATTCAAATTTTAGAAGCTCTGATTTTAGCTAAAGACTGAAAAGACAAAGTCAGACTCTTCCTGCATACTGAGAATTGGGCTGCTGAGTAAATGTTGCCAAAGGAGCCTGAACTTATTTTCCATATAATTTCACTGTGCAGTAACAAAACAACGTTTTATGTAATTCCTTATGAACAGAACGGGAGGGAAGGGGGAACATATTCATAGAGAGCAGTTCACCAAGAGTCCAGACCTGCTGGATGGAAAATAAATCCTAAAAAAGATCCTAACTGCTATGTAATCCTACATACCTGGAAGATTGCCTTTTAGGTCTTCAAGCTCTAGTACCAATGCTGCAATGCTGTTTGTAGGCAGAATCTGGAGTTTGCAAGAGAGTCCTTGGGGGAGTGTGTGCAATGACAGCTGCTCAAAGCTAAATGATGTAGCAAATTAAATTAGAGTCCACTAATGGCTTCACTTCCAAGATACTGGAGAAGGTGGATTACTCTTAGTTTTGTCTCATTTCTCATTCCTAGTCTCTGTAAAGTGCAGTTTGACTTCAAAGCAAGGATGTTTTTATTCAAAGTCAGGAACCCCCTGAGAGTCCCAAGGTTGAATGGTTTGCAGTCTGTATGGACACACAACACGAATACGTTATGATGCAATCTGTTGTAAAATGTACAAATCAGAGCTATTGTAACCAATGACAAAACCACTGTTGTTCTGCAATAATCCAACTCTGTGCGTTATTATGAAACTTTCTAAATTAAAATGTCATTTCCCTGTGGGAGAATTGAGATTAGATCTGTAGCCTAGGGTGTATCTGACTAGAATTCAGCCAAGCTATCCGGGTATCCAACCAACATTTTGAGTGGTTACGGCAGGCATTTCACACTTTGTTCTTGTAGCTAACAAACGTTAAGTACCTTGTATTTATTTGTGTTTTTTTCCAACATTGGACAGTGTGTTTGAGGAATACTTTGACAATTTCCCATTCTGTGGCTAGGAGTGCCCCAGTCTGGCTTTTCTGAAGGATAACAGGAGTTACTCATTTTCAAAGCTGGAAACATTGTCTGGATTGATTAGCATGGACATTTCGAAGTGTGGTTTGTTCAGGCGTTACCACTGATGGCAGCAGCTGCATCTTCTGCCTCTAGGACTAAATATAGGGGCAGTGTTTGGCTTTCTGAGTGGAAGTCATACAGCACTTTGAAGACGGCAGTCTATAGTGGTACACAGATCACATCTGACAGGCCTTTGTGTTTGCATAATTCAGCAACTGATGTGGTCAGGCCCTTACTTCCCTCCTCACCCAGGAAGTCCCTCCATAATGTGGCTTTTGGTGTCTTCTTAAGGTATTTTGTACATTCTGTGTTACTATAGCAATGCAGAATCATTACTACAGTCTTAATCAGACCAGCTAGGTCCACTCTGAGAGCTGGAAGTAACATAGTGTGAAATGCATCTGTATGCTGGTGCGGAGAGATGCATAAGGAGAAGGCTGAGGTGCTCAGTGACACAGCCTAGGTCTTTACCGGCAAGGGCTCTGGCCACACTGCCCAGGTTGCAGAAAGTGAAGGTAAAAACTAGGAGAAGGAAGATCCACCCACTGTAAGTGAAGAGCAGGTTCAAGACCATCTAAAGAACCTGAAGGTGCACAAGTCCATGGGACCTGATGAGACGCATCCATGGGTAATGAGGGAACTGGCAGATGAAGTTGCCAAGCCATTAACCATCATATTTGAAAGGTCATGGCAGTTTGGTGAAGTTCCCACTGATAGGAAAAGGGCAAACATAACCCCCGATTTCAAGAAGGGTAAAAAAAGAAGACCCAGGGAACTACAGATCATGGAGCAGATCCTCCTGAAAGCTCTACTAAGGCAAGTGGAAATGAAGGAGAGGTGATTAGTAACCAGCGTAGTTCATAGCTACATCTTAGGCTGCCTTTGAACATGTGCATTTGACATCAGAATGTATGTTGACAAGGGAATCCAGTTGCTCTGAGTAGTCCTTACTGGCTCTCTTCCTCCTACAGATTAAGTATTCAAATTAAGTTTGTGCCAGCATACGCAAGCAATCTGATGAAGACCTATCCTCATAATTACTACTACAATTGCTTTATAGTTATATATATTTTAAGATCCAAATTAATTAATTTTACAGTGCCATCTTACATTATTCAGTGGAAGATATTTTCATTTCAAAATCCCATTTAATTTTTCTCCTTTTTCTAAGACAGAATATTGCTTCCCTTCAGTTCATTCATTGATACATCTACTTTATGGGCAGCTGACCAAAGAGCAAAGAGCTTCAAGTGGCCACTGCTCAAGCTATATTACTGTGAACATCTTCCAAAGCTGATAAATTCAGTTGGGAGGGAAAGGTTAGTAATAATGCAGGAAAACGATCAGGACAATACCCAATACTAATACAGACTGGGGAATGAAGGGATTGAGAGCAGCCCTGAAGAGACAGACTTGGGAACAGTGGTGGATAACAAACTGGACATGACCCAGCAATGTGCACTTGCACCCCAGAAAGCCAGCTGTGTCCTGGGCTGCATCAAGAGAAGCGTGACCAGCAGGTCGAGGGAGGTGATTCTCCCCCTCTACTCTGCTCTTGTGAGACCTCACCCAGAGTACTGTGTCCAACTCTGGGCCCCCAACGCAAGAAGATTGTCAGGCTGTTGGAGTGGGTCCAGAGGAGGGCCATGAAGATGATCAGAGGGCTGGAACACCTCCCCTGTGAGGACAGGCTGAGAGAATTGGGGTTGTTCAGCCAGGAGACAAGAAGACTCCGGAGGGACCTTATAGTGGCCTTCCAGAAGGGGGCCTACAGGAGAGATGGGGAGGGGCTTTTGACAAGGGCGTGTAGTGAGAAGATGAGGGGTAATGGATTTAAATTGGAATTGGGCAGATTTAGACTAGATATTAGAAAGAAATTCTTTACTGTGAGGGTGGTGAGGCACAGGCACAGGTTGCTCAGGGAAGTTGTGGATGCCCCATCCCTGGAGGTGTTCAAGGCCAGGCTGGATGAGGCTTTGAGCAACCTGGTCTAGTGCGAGGTGTCCCTTCCCATGTCAGGGGGGTTGGAACTAGATGATCTCTAAGGTCCTTTCCAACCCAAACCATTCTATGATTCTATGATGATTCTGTGCTTTCTGCAGAAAGAGTGGATTCACCTGTATACTGTGAAACTTTATGTATCTTGACTCCAGAAAACCTATAGAACGCTATGATTTTCAGTTGAGCTTAATATTTTTAGGAAAGTCTATGAGGAAATTTAAGCCAATATTTTTTTTCCTTTTCTCAATGTAAAGTGCTATAAAAAACGTTCCAGAGATGACTAGACAGGATGGGGAGCAGTTCAGGTTAGATACTGAACTCGCATCAGCCTAATATATCACATGAGTAACTTTACAATTGCAAATGATTAAATAATAATCATAACCTAGTTGACATCCTAGTGGAAAGTAAAGCATATGGTGGATGTGTATGATCTATTTTAATATTCGGTCTCAGGTATGCACAGTGCTGGATATCATAAAATGCTTCCCCCTCTTACATTTGCATCTGCATCTCACACAATGTATAGACACACACGCACACACACACACAGGGCTCTGAATTAAGCATCACCTTTTTGCTAGTCTTACTGTGTCAGACAGGATTACATAGATGCATGGTTGTAAAATTCGTCAGAGAAATGTATTCCTACAAGACAAATTGTCCTTTTTGCAGGATGATGTGCTCCAAAACACGGTTCCCTGCTACTGAAGGTTTTCTGGAGATTAGGTGAATTTTCTGAAAGGTTGCTATGAAGAATATGTGCAAATCTTCTCCCAGACTCCCTTTTGGATTGTTAACTTATCTTCTACACAAAAGAGGTGGATTTCTTCCCAGAATGAGACTAGGAGACACAAGCATAAAAGCTTCATCTCCACTAGAGAATGAGCGCAGTGTAGTTATACTACCCATCCCCTTCAAATGCAGGTAGATGAGGTTGTACATCCAGGAACACTTAAAATATGGATTGATACTTTTGTTAGTTGTACCTAACAAAAGGAGAAATCTTTTTCTGTACTGTGACACAAAAAACTTCAGTTGCCAAATGACAGTCACAAAATCATACAAGTCCCTGCTTGTTGGGTTTGGGAGACAGTGCTCTGGGATGAGCTGAAAACCTCTTCAATTCACATGTAACTTAACTTTTCCCTATGGTCACACAGCTGAAGAGGCTCATGTGTTTTTTTAGTCCATCATCTGTTTGGAATAATCGATATTTGGAAATGTATTTCCGATCTAGTCATAGAAATGGCAAATATAAACAACTCAGAAGTTTTTTGTTGTTTTTAAGCTACAACATTAGATCTGTTGAAGATTTTCAGAGGCCCTTAGCACACAAATGCAATGAAGAACTAATGTTGTTGCAGTATTGCTTCATTTTGGGGGACTTGGTGGTTTTTTTTTGGCGAATACCAGGTTCTTACAGAACCATAGTTTACTGTATAAACTGCCATTGGCCTTTTGGATGCACAGATCATTATACCTTGCAGCAGTATGCTTTTCACACAGAGTTAGACTAGACCCTTTGGGTGATAACAAACCCCTGTGGTGCAGTTATGTAGTGAAAGGCCAGATGTCTATTTTGTGCAATTATATACCATAAAAATATGAATCCCAGATGGTTAACTAAAGAACTTTGTTTCTTGCTACCATAGTAACTTTTACTCTGTCTTTTTTTTATGGTCATTTACATTTCTTTAACTTTATTAACTGTTCCATGTTTTCTTTTATATATGTTCAACCTCTGTTACAGGCACTAAAGTTAAGATACATACAGAGGCTTTGTAAGAGACCTACTTGAGGTAAAACAACCGTTTTCAGTATTTTGTGGGTAGTGAAGAGTGATGCTCTGGCTATCATCACACCTGATGTATATTAATTGCAGAGAACAAATCTTTATTTGAATATAGAACAAAAAATGCCCCTTTATTAATCTGCTATACACAAAATAACTTCGCATTTGTTACATGGATGATAAATATTTGGCAGATAAATTTATAAACACTTCCACGTTTAAAAGATTTATACTGTACACAGTCATTCTACATGGAGCATGCCCTTTCACAAGTATACAGACAGCTTTCCTCAGGGGACTTAATCAAAACACTTGGTCAAACATTTTGGAAGTTGGCAATCTGACACAGAGGAGCATACTGGAAAGATGAGTTCACAAGTGTACCAGCTGTACTTGAAATGAAAAATTCAGAACTCCAAAAGAGATAATTTATCAAGGCACACACATGCAAACACATATACACAATAGTGATGACTGTAACCTGCTTTCCAGGAGATCACACACAGCAGTAAAGAAAACAAACAAAGAAAGAAACAGAGAGGTCAGGACCATTGCCAAGACCTTGTTGCAGATCAGCAGATCTGGAAGTAAATATGTGTTAATGGGAATTTGACTTCAAAGCAGCTCATTACTGTATATATAATATGTACATGTTTCCTCACATTAAGAAATACAGACTATCAGAATGGTTATGATTTTCTTAACAACATATGTGCACTAAAACACCTACACTTTTGTACACTAAAGACAGTTTGAAAACTTGTATTCCCAGTTGGCTCAGACCAGTTGGCAATTTAAACTTAGTAGGAGAAACCGGGAGCAGAAAATAGCTCACAAAAACCTAGGAAAGAAGGTCTTTTCCTTCTGTTGTTCAGCATTAGAAGATGTTAACAAGTTTTTAAGAAAATTAGCAACCTCATAATGCCAATAAATTACAGTGAAGGCAAAGAACTCTACTTTCAGTACCTCATCCTTGGTGCCTGACCTCTGCACATGTGCCATTACACTGCAAAGGAAACTGCCTGTTTGAAAAAAAAACTCTAATTATGTACAGTACTTTATCACATATATTTGAGGCCAAGTGTGAGACACAATTCAGCTGTCACAATGTTATTCAGATGAGGGTAATACAGCATTTATTTTGAAAGTTTTAACTGGGATTTTTAACACAACATTCTATAGAAAATGGCTAAAATAAGCTGTCAGTTCATTCATTAGGCTTGCAGCATGCAATGCTATTAAAAACCCTTTTAGTGTTTGGGAAACATTGCATTCATAGGAAAAAGCCAGTCCAAAATTATTCAAGTAAAAAAAGAAGGGCTAAATGAACACCTTTCTCTCACAACAGCAATTCCAGCATGACAGTATACACCATCGTGTATTCAATAATTTTGAAAGAGAAAGTTAAGATCCCAACCTTTCAAATTGCTCCATTGATTTAAACAGGGATCAGCTTACACACAAAACACTAGTTTCATATAACAGTTTGTGGGATCCTAAAGCTGTAGGAAGACAATAAATGCAGTCACTAGCAGCTTGGAGCATTTTTTTTAACACTCTTTATCAATAATATGTCTTTCCTACAGTGCTAATTTCATGCCTGGTCTCTTTTTAATTGCAAATGTTAGTAAAACCTTTGATTTCATTAGTGAAGCACTAATGAAATCAGTTACCACATCAGAAGGGATCAGAAGACCCACTGCTTTCCAAAAGTACTATCAGGAGAGCATTGCTACCCTTTCATAGTCTCCTCCCAAAGATTTGGTGTAAACTGGTATACAGTTTATGAACTCACAGAACCAATGGAAAGAAAAAAAAAAAAAAAAGACCTGCAAGCTGCTTGGGTTTGTTTGTTTGTTTGTTTGTTTTAACCTTAGCATAGGATTGGCATTCGTGTAGCAAATATACATTGTTAAGTCCTGTGGAAGGAATACGTCCTTTCTTCTGCTGCTTTCTTAAATCTGTAGTACATGTGCATGTCCCCCACCAGAGGAAGCACACTGCAAAGAGTGAACATCCTGCAAAGGGGGAAGCAGAAATGTAACAGATGCCAGATCTTTTGAAAGGGTTCCCTCCACCCTCACTGCTCTGTGTGCATGTGCTGCTATTTTCACCCTGGATTTGCTTGAATTATAACCGCAATTACTCTGTATGGCACTAATTACTGTAGAAGATCTTCATGGGTGTTAATCATTAATCGAAAGACACCCTAGCAATGGCTGTTTCAGGCTGGTCAAAGATTGCTGATAAGACTAGCAGCAAACATTTGTTTAGCCACATTACTACAACGACAGCAACTATGTATGCAGAAACAATGAAAGACATAGAATACAGGAAGACACAGACATTTTCTCATACATTACACAGAAGTAAACATGTTGAGATCCCCATGGAACATTTTTAAGGACTTCTAATTGAATAAGTCAAAATGCATAGCTTTTAGGATTTTATGTATCTGAGAGTGCTGTGCCTCCTAGTCACTGGAACATGACCAGTGCTTTTGCGCAATGTGCTGTTTTGCTGTTTGGCACAGCGTGGTGGCAGGAGAAGGCTACAGCTAAGTCAGAGTTCATTTTTTCCGACCATTTCAGGAGTTCCCTTCCAATGATCAAAAGCTAATGGCCAGTTAAGATGAATCTCAGTATCCCCATAATTTTGCACATGAATAAGTAAAGGGTTCCGCACAAGGAATGAAGCAGGATATTAATGGTGTTCAAAGCATAATGCATAATACAGGAAGTGTCAAGGAGAATGATGTGAGAATATGGTTTTAAGTCTTTCTTACATTCACCTGTGTTATAGGGAGGTATGTGTGTATACTCACCTACGCATGTCTGCATATGTGTGTCTAACTGTGTGGTAGTTCTTTACAGTACACAGTATTATATAGTTGCAAGCTAGGATTGAAGGAAAACAGCTGACAAAAATAAAAGTAATTGAACCCCAGATCTTGAAATCTTTCTCTTCATAGTTTGCACTTAATTTTGTTCCATTACATTTCATTATTTTTTCCCCATCCTTTTCTTTTGAAGGATCATCTTTTAACTGGCTAAGGCAGGCCTACATGAGATTCATAAATCACTTTTATCATGTAGCCAGTGGGGGGCAGGCATATATTTACAAGGCAGACATTAAGAGGATAGAAGGCATATAATATAGGTTAGAAAACATGCAGTATTATCAGAGAGAAATGCTAGGTGAGAACTCTAGCTCTAAACAAGAGATGAAAATGGAACAATACATAAGACAGTCAGCTCTTACAGAGTACTGTTTGTGATGAGTTGTGAGTGTTGTCCTTTAGCAGCAAGGAGGTTCAACTTACTTGGTCAGGACTACTGCTGAAAACTGAGTGGCAGATGGTAGACATCCAATTAGAAAGTAAGAGGCCGACGAAAAAAACCAGATCCTTAGGATCCAAGAGAAATGAGCTTAGATGGCTAGATATGAAAAGAGTGATGAAAGCCAGCCTGCCAGCAATTTCACTTGCAGACTGATGTGTCTGGCTACAGCTCACAGGTGTTGATGGCCAGAGTAGGGGCAAGATCTCTACAAATCTTGTTTATGTGGCATTAAAATGTATATTCACAAATACTCTGGGTGGAAAGGACAATACTTTAGTGTCAGGTCATCTCCACGCAAATACCTTTGTCGTTAAGTAATTTTCAGTCTTTGGTTATTGGACTCTGTACTGGTCAGAAGTGAGCAATATGTTCTAGACCTTTGTCAAGCAGGGAACATCATTAAAACTGAGCCCCAGAAAGCAATTACACCAATATTTATCCCCATTTTTTTCCTAAGTATTTTGGTCTTAATGAATATGTTGTGGAAGGAGACTGCCAATAATTACTGCTTTATTCATTTTCAGTTGGGCAGGATGTACTCCAAGGGCTAGAAAGCATGGCTACATATTACCGGCCAGTGTTTCTGGAGACAATTTGACCTACTGTTGAATAAGAAAAGTAAATCAATCACATCCGTTTTGTCTCCTTCCTGTTTCTGACATGCTAAGTCACTGCGTTAAAGAAAGATCCTGAATGAGGATGGAGTTCTTTAATAATAATAGTAATAATAATAATAATAATAATACACATCCAGAGTAGGACTAAATACTGAAGGATCCTTCCTTTGCAGGGAGTATTAACCACTACAACAAAAAAAAAAAAATGCAGATAATGATAATGTATCTTTTGCATCACTTGGTGGAAATTATCAATGCTAGAAGAGAGCAAATGAGGCCCATATGGAGTAGTTGGAAACTGGATGAGGGTAAGTGAAGGCAAGGGACATCTGCAAGTAACATCATAAATTGGTGCTTTCTATTTAATTCAGGTTCTGAACTGAGTTCCAGATTTGCTGGCTAATGTGTCTCTACTAATTCCACATCACTGCCTGATTCCTGTCTTACCTCCAAACTGCAGGCATAAGTCTGTCTTTTCATGGTGTGTTTCCTGAACTAGCAACATTGGAAAGTACTAATTCAGGCAAATACCTAATATTTTACAGTGAGTTTAATGAACAAGAGGGCAGGAAATGCAGAGGAAAACCAGTCTCTCAGATGCGTTTTCTTCCGGAATATGATTACTGAACATGTGTTTTCTTTCAAGACTCCAAAGGAAGTGGAGCATTTCTGTTTTAATTTCTTGAGTCTTTGACCCCCTGAGTGCAAGGATTCATTTTTTTGACATTGTGATTGAAGTTTCAATTGCATTTTCAGGTTATTAAATAGGAAACATGGCTTGTAGGCTGTATTAGCATGATACCGTCTTGTTTAGGTAAAGAGGTGTGACTGGATGTAAACATGACTAATGAAGGCCATTTTAAAACTCACAATGGGGAAGAAAGCTAAAGCCCTAAAGCCCAACACACAGAGGCTGTCCATATGAAGGGCAGAGGACTACATTATATTGCTAAGAATTGTGATCAATAGTTGTGCCTCAGAAGCAGTCACATGAACATGAGGCTCCATAGTGGCAAAATAAAGAAAATAAGAACAGAGAAAAACATTTCCTCCAAATGCAGCTGAGATAGGTGCACAGACAAGAAGATTCCCCCATATCTGCACCCACAGCAGAAGGACCCCAACAAGGGCCATTCTGAAAGGAGACCCCTCCTTGTACTCAGCCTTCTGGATACGTAGGAAATGTGGAGTCCAGCTGCCTCAAAAGGTTAAGAATGTCTGAAGGCCTTTTGAGTTTGCTTTCCATCTTGGTTTAAAAAGGGATGCCCAAACTGCGAAAAATAACATGGCAAACCTTATTACTGAATGTTACTGTGAAGTCAGAAGCAAGTGAGAGCACGAGCAGTGAGTTTCAACTTTCGTTAAGACTGGCCCTCTCGTAAGAAAAGCAATTTGGGATGGAATGAATGGAATGGCATGATGAGAAAGACAGCAGAGCTTGAGTCAGCAGTGTTATGCTACCCCAATTTTCTAAGTTGATGAACAAAGAGTAGACTACTGGAGCCATCAGGAAGCAGGGCTAACACTTCACCTTTGTCAGAGTTTTGTGGTACACAGCTCTGGGAGGGCACTGGCTAAAATCAAGAATAGAGGAAGAAGGCTTCCCAACACATTGTTCATTAGCGATCCCCCTCATCACTCCAGAAACCATGAACACCTTGTTCTGATTTCCTTGCAAGTAGTCCACACACAGAAATCAATGCAATACGTATCAAGTGTTGTAGTGCTTCCAGTATGCCTCCAACCAAGAAGGTACTAACGTGAATATAGACAATCTGGTTAAAAGATAGAAACACCATGAATAAGATTCTTTCAAGGAATAAGAGTCTGCTAAGTCAAGCTCTACTATCAGGCAACCTGTAATAAGTAAAGCTAATTAAAATAAAATTTGTCAAAAATGAAAACATGTGGTCTCTTTTGTGGACAGTTTTCAAGTTTTAAAATAGTTGGCCACCATGGTTAATACTATCCTAAATGCTGCCAGTCTTCTCTATTCAGGGGCCATTGTACTTTTTGTCATTGCTGTTGGGATGAGCCTTTCAGCTTTACAGGAGAAGGGCACTATACCTTATATCCTACTTCAGTTTAGACTGAAAGAAGGTTCCAGTTAGTGGTCAGTCAGTTCAGTGCCCAAAACAGACAATAAGAAGTTTTGATTGTATGTGTTTGAAAACTCTGATACACAAATGTTATTAAGTCCAATTCTCTGTGGTGCATCAGGGATCTAATCAGGCCACTAAATGACTCTTTGTGTGAGATATAAGTGAATAAACACAGAAAGGAAGTACAGTTCCTACTGTGCATTTTTTACTACCTGAGACTGCTTTGGAAGCCGCAAAATAAGACAGATTCACTAAAGACCAGCCAAATCATTTTGCGCATAATGTAAGTACTATTTGTGTCCAGATCTCCATAGATTAAGTATTTCTGTTCCAGCCCATGGATTGTACCTATCTAAAAAAGTATTTATAGCTTGAAAATGCATTCACTTCTTTTGTCTTTATGAGATAAATCTCTACCACACTGAAGCCGAAACGATTGTTCAAACAGCTTTGACGCTGGCTTGTGCACTGGTTCAAATCTGTTGAGCCAACTGGCTCACCAACCGGGGAGTTTCTACCTTTAGGTTTTGGTTAATATGTTGGAAATGTTTGTGTATTTTTTTTTCTTTGTTTGTCTCTGCCATTTACTTTTTCTCCCCTTCCCTACCCACTTTTATTTTTTTTTCATTTTCCTGCCTTAGAACATCCACTCTAATCCTGGACCATACAATGTCCATGTAGTTGAGAATTTTGTTTGTCTTTGTTAATTCCTGTTGTTACTATATTCCACTTCATCCAGACTTAATCACATACTTATGATGTAGTCAGGATTTAGGATAAGAACCAGCATTGAAATCAGCATAATTTTACTGTAATGAGACTTTAGTGTGTTAGCCTTGAACTGTAGCCCTCAAAAGTTCAACCTTATTTTTCGGTGACTCTTTTCCTTCACGCTGGTCAGGTGGCACGAAGCATTGGATCCGGGTGTTCTTTGGAATTACTTAAAGAGATGAACAGAATATATTACTTTTAAGTGGACCATGAATAGCAAGACAATGCAAAAGTTTACCATTCCTGTTGATGTTTACTCCAAACATGTACAGAGGCTTCAGATTTCAAAATAATCTGTGCAGTAAGTACAAGGAAGTGGACACATGCTACTAATGAATGGCACAGAGAAACAGGGCTCACATATAATTCTCATTGGAGAAAACAGCCTGGAAATAATATTAAGACTATGACTAGTGGACAAAAGCCACAGATGCAAAACTAAGGCCAGCACTTTCTTCTTAACCTGGAGCTTGGTGAAAAAGAATTCTTCCTCCTTTTTTTTTAAACATAGTTTAGAAATTTAAGAGACATGGTTAAGTCAGATTTAAATATAAAATATTTAATCTCAAATATCTTGACTCTTTATTTTGCAAAATAAACTAATTCCTAAACTTTGATTCTTACTATATCATATCTAAATTATCAACATCCAAAAAATGCCCACTCATTTTCCATACTCATGCTTTTTTAAATTCAGCCACTTTTCTCATTTGTTAATAGCACAAAACTACATCTTGCACTAACAGTTTTGTGCTACAATGTGTAGCACAAGCATTTGTTAATAACTGAAAAATGTAACTTCTAGCGTCAGTAAATTAAACAGTGAACTTTAAATGTAATGAGTTATCTTATTACTTTTAATGACTCTTTCAATACAGCTAAAATGATGATTGACACAGAATGTAGTGGTAGATATTACTACCCAAGCTAAGTTCACATATACAAGCAGGAGAAAAATAAACAAACAAAAAAATCTCTCCTACTACACTGTGACCTTATCTGAAAGCCTGATTTCTTTGGCAATGATTCAACCACCTAATAAATGTTGTCAGACATAATTTTAAAAAATACTGATTGATTTTACCCTATGTTTTATACCAAATTTGTTCTTTGAAACTTGAAACTGCAGATAGTTCATCAACTGATATGTTGTCTTAGCTCCACAGAAAGCAATGCCATTTTCTGTCAAAGGATCAGCCCCTTTCATCTACTAATTTTATAAATATATTTTTATTTAATTTTTAATGCTAACATTTTAAAGAGATCCCATAACCTTTTGCAGAACAGTAGCACTAGTGAGGAACTCTCTACTATAATCCAGAACAGTCCACAGCATATGGCTTAGAAGAAATATATTTACTACCATTTACTCTCCATCCTCACACTTGGTCTAATAAAGACACTACCACTCCCTGCAGCCTTGGCATGGCTTCTTTCTTAATGGCCTTTTACAGAGATATTTGAAAGAGTTAAACAGTGAGACATCTCTAGCACTGCTATAAAATAATCTGAGAAAATAGTTATATAAAGAAGTGTATAAACTGTGAAAATAACGTTCTTTATTATTATTATTGTTATTCTTTATTATTGCTTTTCTTTGTTTTGATGCCATTTAAAAATAAATATTTTTAGATGTTTTTATTACATTACAATCTATGGTGACGTTACAACCTGACTAAATTTGCCAGGTGGCATTCTAAAGCCAGATATTTTTATAATTTTCTGTGACAAAGAAAAAGGTATTAGAAATGCATATACCAAACAAACTTCTGAAAGCAACTTTCTTTTCATATAGTTCACTGATCTGATTCTTCCTTTATTCACACTTACAACAACATAAATATTTGCATTGCTTCACTCTTAGATTAAGAAAAAAATACCCTGTTTTAAAAGGGGAAAAACATTCCAGATGTCACAAGTGAGAAGAAAATAAAATTTTTCTGGAAGATCAGCAGCAAAGAGTGAAAGTGCTTATTTTGTTATTCTCTTTGCTGCTCACCCATATGGGCTTTTCACCTCCCTGCAGTAGCTGTTGCTGTCTCCTCAGCAAATATGGGGTGTAGCTGGTAACCTTTACTGTAGATTGAATCAACCTAAAAAGGTTTCCCAAGAAAGAGACATTGCCACAAGTTTTTAGCATCTAAGCACAGCCACAGAAGGTCAGTGTTCTCAGTACACATGCGGTCTGTAGAGTTTCCTGATTAATACTGCATGCATTGACACACGTAAGATTAACATTCTGTGCACCAATACTGTTAAGAAATTTACTTGTATGTCTGTACTGTTACAAATGCTCACAATGCCATGGCCAAATTCAGCATGTGTTTTTAAATAATATGACTGCTGGCTTTTAAAATATGTAATTATCAGTATGTTTTTTACCTTCCTGGACATGCCACTGAAAGTGTTTTAAGAGGTAGCTTTGCAGTTTGAAGTGGTTTTGAATAGCAATGTATGCAAGCAAACAAAAGTGAAATTTAAAACTTTCATACAGAAGTTTCTAAATCTCTGCCACTCCAAAGTATTTTTTTAGTTTGATTTCTGACATCTGAGCACTGTACTAAGTGTTGAGAATCTGAAGCCTTTGCACCATCAGTCAGGAGAGTTGACATTTGTATGAAGAAGGAAATAAATAGAAAATGGCTTTTCCCAGTTACATCAACACCTGCGTTCTTGTGTCAGGAAGACGAAGTCCTACCAGACCTCCACATACTAGAACAGTAGAAGCAAGGAGAATAGGGATTGCTTTGGTGATACCAACAAGGGAACCGAATATTAAGTTTCCAAGTACAGCTGCTGCTTTGCATAGTGCATTCAAAAAGCCAAAGCCTGTTGCCCTGGAAGAGAAAACAAAAAAAAGTTAAAAAAATGGCTGAAAGAGTAAAGCCTTTGAGATAAATCCTCAGTGGGAATAAAACAGTATAGCCCCAATATCTTAAACAGAAATTTTGCCAACAAGGATTATGTGCTTATCTTTATAATATGAAATCAAAGTTCAGCTGCTACGTTTAATTGAGGGAAATTCATTCTGCTGTCTCAGGGACCAAAATCTGATATGAATGACTGAATAGGTATCTTTACACCTCTACACCAGAGCAAAGGACTTACAAATGGAAATTCAGTAACACTTAAAATGCTGGATTGGGAGATGAGAGCTACTTGGTGATTTGGGAAAGAAGTCACCAGAATAAAAGGATTATCATCTTGGGGTACTGAAAAGAAAAAGATTTCTCACAGGTGGTATATGTGTTTAACCAGTGCTTTTTCAAAGGCTTATGAGACCTCCAATAATTATGAATGTTTGTCTCTTAGAGCTAAAGACAATAGGGCATTAAAAAACCTGCTTGGTGCAGCAGTGATATTTGAGAAACTTTTGAAAAATGCAAAGGAAATGGACTGCCAACAGAAAGTATAACTCAGGCAACTCAGAGGGGCTTTTGCATTGCAGTGGTGTGATTTTAATAGTCTGGATTAAATATTTCAGATATTTGGTAACCCATGCGTAGATGTATTATGCAAACTGCCATCATTTTATTAAATCTGGCTGCTGGATCTCAACAGTGTTGTTCAGTCACGCCCTTCGGTGTCCTGTATCCAAGTCATACTGAGGCAGAGGTAAAATCTTCTCTCTAGTATAGTTGACCAAGGTATAGGGGGTTTCAGCACTGTCCATGCCTTGACTATCTGACATGGTGTTCTTCAGATTGTACTGGTCCTGGTATATTTGAGGACCTGCACCAAAAGAATGATGAAGGTAGGTCTAGGTCCTTCTGGTATGTTTCTAAATAGCTCTAGTTTGCTCTGAGAAGTAGAACCCTTCGGTAGTTAACCCACAGAGTGGACTCCAGAACCTGAACAAGATTCAGAAGTGTGTTAATTTGAAGTAATATTTTGACTGTTGAATTCTTAAATCAGTTAAAAGGATGTTTGCAGAACAGAATTAAGACATGGAACAGACTAGTTAATATACCTCCAAGAAGGCTTTTTTTTTCTTTTAATGTTATATATTTGTTTGCCCATGGTTGCAGACCAAAGTCAAACCTCTTTGCCTAAAACATTATGAAAGTCAGAAGAGTTGATACTTACTGTTCCAGTGTCAGCTCTGTGTAGTATATGCCTTTTCTGACCCCAGAACAAGACACAAGTTAGTCCCTTTTGCTAAGTGTTTATAATAATGATAAAGTTAATAATAGTTTGGCTATGTGTCTCTTGCAATTCACCGCAGTGTTTTGACATCTTAAAAAAAAAATCTGAGATTTATCAAAGTAATTATTATTTTGCCTGAAGTAAGCATAATTCCTCTTTGTGCAAAATATGGCACCCATCCAGATATTGCATGACAGTAAGTATCAGTGATATCTAAGGAAGGAGAGACAGGTCATTCTGATGGCAGAGCACAAACTATCCAGAAACACTGTGAACAAACAAACAGAAAAGACTCAGATATGACTCCTGAATGTTCAACGCCCTTGCTTGTTTCTTTTTTTTCAAAATTTGATTAAACTTGCAGTACTTTTACATAATACTTAGTGCCAAAAAAAGGTAAACATGCAGATCCTGGAGATGATAACCATCTCCAAAGTGGCATGCTCGGCTGTTTGACAGTGCAGACCAGTTAGGGCTGCCTGAGAGAATAATGCTGAGAACAGATGAAGAAACTTTGGAAATGTTGCTTGTGAAGCTTTCTGACAGAGAAAATGCCATCCTCAGAGGGGGAACAAAAAAAGTTAAAACTTGCCCATTTCAAGGTAGACTTTTGGAGGAATCAGTCCAAAGGAGGAATGGGAGATGCACTGAAGGAAGCAGTGAAGAGCCACCGTACTGGAGTAATCTTTCAAAGCCTGTGAGAAGAAGGTCAGATCTCTACCACAGAAACATAAGTACTACAAGGCCAAATAAAGTAGAACACCAGAAGAATATATGGAGGAAGCTGAGCAGAACAGGGGGAAGCTCCTGAGAGGGAAGGAGCTCCAGACTGCTGCATCTTCTAGGGTAAACAAGAGTCCAAATGGAAAGGAGGAGCATGAAGAGGAAATACTGTGGTAAAATAGACTTTATAGCAAACAGGTAGGAAGAGGTTAAAGACAACACAGCCAGCCCGGAAAACAGAGTTTATGTGATAGGATTATAACAAGCTGCAGGTATTTTGAACAAGTCAGGGGAAGAAGGAGAGGAAGAGTCAGAACTCTTCTAGTTTCAGCCTCTTTCATGCACAGAAAGTATTTCTAAAGTTACGGTGGTGACTAGTTGTGATCAGTGTCTGCACATGTAAATATGATTTCTTTGGCTGCCAGTAGTGATCTAAAACCAAACTCACTTCCAAATAACAGTAACAGGAAAAAAGCAGTGTTCACATAGAGAAAACAGACACTTAGTAATCAACAGACGCAGTATATTCAGAGAGATACCAGAACTCCCTGAAGAATACGTAGATCTAGCTAAAGTACACTTGTATAGATACAGGCAGGAAATCTTTGGAAAGGCAATAGCACAAAACGTATGGGGATGCTTAACTTAGATTCACTGTTGTTTTATACTGTTTTATAAAGGTAAGCTGTTTCACAGATGCTATTTACTTACATTAACTGGTTGTAACAGGGCTCTGAACATAATTTTCTGAGCAATTTGGACCATTTCTTTTGATGTGCTGGGCTCTACAGATAGCACCTTCAGGGCTGCCACTGTGATGTAGATCTATTGTAAATTATATACCCAAGACTGCCTTATTAAGGTTTAAAGTAATTTTGTAATATGATATTTCTTATATCTGAGCAAAAATAAGGTGATTCATTGTCATTGAAACACCAGTTCTGCTTTGTAAAATGGACTCATTCAATTTTTTTCTGGTTGTAAAATCACTAGACTAGTCCCGTTAATGTTATCAAATAATAAACAAAAAAGAGTAAGACAAAGTAAGCCTGTTTTTGTTGCCTTTGTCTGTCCTGATGATTAAAAATGAACAACTCAGCAGAAGTTCAATCTCTGATCTTTAAGCAGTTTTCGGGCATGTCTTTTTGCCTAAAATATGCACATCATTGGCAGGAACAGTAAGATTTTTACAGGCTTAAGTAAAATGTTTTTGCGACCTGTACCTGAAAAATATTGTCACTGTCCAACCTTCTGCCTTCACATCCTTCAGTTTTAGTACCATGTTTGAACATGAATTTGTTGTGTGCTAATAGTTGGAATGAAGTCACTGAACAAACTGTTGAACTCTAGGGACAGCAAATTCAGACTTGCTGGTTTTTAAACATCTTTCTTAGCACAGTGTTTGTGATTCAGATCTGCTAAAATCTGTGCTAATTCATGCCTTTATAATTAATTCAAATGAATCCAGAGGAGTGAAAATAGCAGGCAATAAATATGCTGAAATGCACATAAATACACAAGCATAGCCTTCTCTTGCAACACTAGTACAGTCTTTGCTACAGTGGTTCAGAAAAGTGCTAGAGTGTACAGAAACCTGCAAATGATCAAAAATGTGTGATGTGTCATCTCAGCATCATGAATGAATTAAGTGAAAAAAATCCAAAAGCATAAGGCCATTACTGTATACACCAATTTCCATTATGTTGATCAGTTAATGGGTGAAACACTGCCACAAAAATGTCTTTTTGACTCCATGAGCAATCCTTATTGTCAGTCAGGGGAGTCTGGTAGCAAGAATCCCTTGTCCAGCTAGAGAATGTCAATAAATCCTTCAGGCATGTCAGTAAGATAATGCTGGTGAATCAATTTGGGATTGCCTTTACAAAAAATAAAGTTACAGGTTTTAGTATTGACAGGAGAAAATGCAAAAATCCTGTAAAAGTGTTAGGTCTGAGAGAAAGCTGAATGTTAGAGAAAAGGAATTTTGCCCAATTTATTTTACTTCTGTTTCTGGGAAAGCTGTGACAAAGAAAAACACTTAGCTTCCTTTCACCCAAGCTCCACGTGAAAATGGCACAAGTCCAAACAGCTAAAAATAGAGGGATTATCCAAGCTTTTAGATTAAAAGAGCTTGTGTCCTGGTTGTCACATAGGCTCATTCTTAGACCAGGTATACATAAACTACTTCAGGCCCACTTTTCCATTGCTGATAGACAGAGCATCTAAAAACTTAGTTGTCCTGCAGTGAAGTGCTATTGAATGTGTGGCACAGAGAGTGATACTGAATGTGTAGCACAGACATTTGATAACCTTCTTGCCAGAGCTAGTGCTGAGCCTGTCCAGCACTTTACAAAAACTCTGAATATCACTTTTGTGAGTGTTGATAATATGCAAAGGCTATGAAAACAGAGTTTCTGAACGTACTGCAGACAATTTTCTTATGTCCAGACCTTTTCTGATCTTCTTAAAAATGAGTACAAAGACACATATTGTAGCCTGGACAATTACAGCACTCAGTGTGCAAATAAAACCGTGGAATTTACCTTCCCGCTTTAGACTACTGCCTAATGCGCTGCATAGGTTCAGCATGTCACAGCTTAAAAACATTAACAGGAAATTTCAGCAAGATGCTGTTGAACCACATCCACAGTATGGCAATAGAAAAGAGCTGTCAGGAAGTCTACTGTAAGTTGATGACTGCTGTTATGACTCAAAGGAATAGAAAACTTACCTTCTGACCACCACAACAATAACAAGTTGGACTTAAGATACCCTGTGAATAATGTTTATTATTCTGGGGATAGATTCTCAGGGCTTGAGAAGAAGAGAAAAAGATAAATATAATGAACTGAAAATAGATGACCTATTTCTTAATTATAACCAAACCCTTATGAGCTTATTTCTGAGGTATTAAAAAGAGGCAAAACAGGATGATTTCATTTTATAGCACACCTTGAATTCTAAATATTCCTGGCCAAGATTCAAACCCAGATGTCTGGCAGCCATAGTAGAAGTGGTGAATTGTTGATTGTCTGATGCAATTTTGATTTACTGTGCAGGAGATGACCTGTTCTGATTCCAGTGTTCTGTTTGCCTTATTTGTTGTATCCACTCCTAGGCTTATAAAGTTGGTGTTTCCCAAGTTAGTTCACAAGAAGATATTTATCATTTATGTGAAAGTAACAATTGCATTTTAGAGTTATAAAAATCTCCTAAATGTTACTTCTTCAGAGAATTTTAACTCTCTTCCATTCATATTTACATTACGGGCAGAGCTTGGAAACTGTGCAATGTTATTGCAAGCCCCTTGGCCACACACATTATGACACAAGCCATAATTACCTCATCACACTATATTTTTTTTTCTGCATCACTCTGCCAATGTACAGAACAAAGAGAGCTTGAGGGATAAAACATAAATGTAGAGAAGAAAACTTGATTTCCCTCGTCTACTGCAGAAGTCAGAAGGTGCAGACTGAATAAGGTTGGGGGCTGCAAGATGAGAAAGCAGAGTCTTGTGTTTGAGGTATTTTAGTGCTATCAGGAGAAAGGATATAATCCCTGCCACAGAATTCCTATATGATGCTAGCAAGTCACTTAAAGTTACCTGATCAGTCATTAAGTATGCATTTCACATTTTCTGAGTGCTCCGTTTAGCACCTTCAGGTTTGTGTTGCTGAAGTGCTGAGCACTTATACCTGCAGTGGGAGTTACACTTTCAGAGCATTCCCTCTTCTAAATCACTCAGTTTCTGGGATTTTTGGTACCACATGTGTAAAATCAGGCACCTAAAGCAGTATTTGACAATATCTTTTTCCTTTCTGCCCTGATTCCTACATCATCTCCTTTCAAAGCAGTGTTTAGAAAATATGGAAAGTTTATGAAAGAGTAGGAAAGTACTGTAGGGTCACTCAAAAATTTTCTCTCCTTCAGAGCAGAGCTTTCACAGCTATGGAATAATTTGATTTGGCTCTCAAGAGGGTCACTATCAACCAAAGACTTTTCAGAAGCAGGTCCAGAATAGTGCAGGCCATTAAGAAGGTAAGCCAAAAGACAAGAGAAGAGATGAGACAAAAGATGAGTTAATACAAGTCCTTTATACTGTGCAGCTATAGTAATTTACTTGCTTATTGGAAATTAGCTAGTTGATAGTTACTCATCATAAGTTTCCTTTAAAATTTGTGTATTCAAAAGTTAAAAAAAAAAATTATTAAATAATTATTCGTTACCACCGTATGTATCATTTGGAAGACAGAAACCTACTTATGTCCAGGATTGGTAATGTAGCTTCACCTTTTAACACAACTTTGTTATCTACCTGTGAACTATTTGAAATCTATACAGTCTCTAACATCTCTTATTTTAGCAGTTGTGCAAATCAACTGAGATTTTATACAGAATATGCAGGCAAAAGCTATGCTTCTTTGGCATAAAATTTAAAAGTACTCATCAAGAATTTAGGACAAGCTATTTAATTACCTCAAGTCCAGGCATTAGTAAATTAAAATATTAATAAGCAGATGAGTGTGAATCCAAATCTGTTAAGATTTGAAAGCAACTTTAACTCTGCCCTGTGGGCAGCTGATAAAGAGGAAACTGAAATGTGTCCTATATATCATATGCACTGCACATTTCCAAATTGCTCGCCACACCCCTATGTGGCAAAAAGCCAGTATGATTCTTAAATAACCTGGAGTACGATTTATGAAACACCTTTTGTATTACCCTGCGTGACACCGGCAAAGCCCTAGCGGTTTGGCAACTGGCTGGTCTCCAAGAGGAGCTGTGAAAGAGGAAAGGGAGAGGCTGCCCAAACTGGCCTCTTGTACATGGTAGCGTGAACTGGCCTCCTTCCACACACTTTTCTTCCAGACCAACCTCCAGCTGCACTTTGCTGCTGGTTTGTGGTCATTTCACTGGTTGGGAGTAAGAAAAAAAGTACATATTGGAATAGTAAAACAGTGACAGAGTGAGTAAAGTTGTGCCTAGATTGCCTTTTGAGGGAAAATTGGAAGCTGGTTTCAGGACACGATTCATTCTGGATGGAGCTTTAAAGTGAAAGAGGGCATAATCTTAAGCATGAAGGACCTCATATGCAAAAAGAGATCAGGCAGCTTTATGTACCATGAAGGATCATACTGACTTTTTGCCACATAGGTACTTGTACACCTGGAAAGGCTGTTCAGACCTACAGCTGTTTGCAGAACCTGGAAAATCCTGGCAAACTGTGGCAAGTTGTGCCAGGCTATGGAGGTCAAAGGAGACTTAGAAGTGAAAACAGGACCATCAGAAGTGGGCAATGCTGGCTACTAAACTGTGGTTGGTCTGGATAAAAGATATCAGAGAAAAAATGTGGGAAAAAAGTTGAGTACCTGCACGTATTAATTTTGAAATATCTCTGTGACACATGAAGAAGCTTTGCCCCAGTCCAAAAAAAGCCACATCTAGGAAGTGACTTCTGTAATAACTTATTTCTTTATAACCCAGCTGGCAAAAGCTGGCAGTGATGGTTCTTCAATTTGGAAAAAAACTATCATCTACAGTAAATGTAGCAATCTCTTTCCTGATACAGATAGATTTGGCCTACAGCCTTTTTATATAATGTAAAGCGACAAGTCTTCTGAGTTGTTGCAAAGTTGTTGCAAAAAACCCCAACAACTCATCTGCCAGTAAATTTCTGAGGTGGAGTAACTGTTATTGCACACATAAGCCTTTTAAAAAATAAAAAAGAGGAAGAATTTAACAGAATCCCAAAACTAGCAGAAACTATTAAAAAACCTACTACCTACAAATACAGATGCCCTAGAATAGATATCAATTACGTGCTTTTTATAATTCCTAGTATTAATTATTATTTTTGCTTCCATTAACATCAATGGCTTTTCCAATTATTTTTCTTTACCTCATTTGAAGAAAATATTTATGGCTGCTACATTCAGAAATACCAAAAGGACAGCTATTTCTAAAGGACATTTATTAGAATTATATCATAGAGTTGGGCTGATGGAATGATTCTTGCCAGAAGAGCAATTTCCTGAGGTGTAATAAAACCAGTATTGCTTAATATTAAAGCTTAGTGCTTTGGATTCATGAGTAGCCTAGTAAGGTTATTGGATACAACCACAACAATAGACATTAATATCTTGTGTGAAGAAGCATATATTTTTTTTTTAATGCCAATGAAAATAAAACAGAGAATCCAGTCTACAGTCTTCCTCTCCTGATGGTCAACAGCAAAGTCAATTGCACCTCTGTCTGAAACTACACTTGCCAGCAAAGCATCATGCATTTATAAACTGGAAATATTTTTCACCGTATTTGAAACTTCTAGTTTCGAATAACATAATGACATAATGAATAGCACTGTGACAGGAGAAAGGACACACTGTCCCTTGGCAGAGATCTGGGCAATTTTACATACAATTTGCTTAATGGGGGGAGAAATATCCCAGTCTATTCAAGAAAATCAGGGTTTTACATTTTTATACTTGATGTACAACAGCATATGACTTGACTGTTCTTCCTTCAGTCCATTAAGTGACATAAGGTAACCATTAAAAAGCACTCCGTGTCTCCAAACCACTCCCCATGTTGTCTAGCAGCAATGCTTGCAGGACATGAACACTGTCCTGAGCTTCCCTGCAAGAGCCCTGAAGAGTTAGGAGCAGTGCCTGAGACATTTTTGAATCTGCTTAGTGCTGAGTATGTACAGTCCTAGTGACCCTGCCTACGAGTTTGTAGCAGACTGATTAACAGCACAGCACAGTTCTCTTACAGAAGATGCTGCTCAGCTCCAGACAGTGATTTTTATTATCATCCCCACCGTTTCACAGTCAACAGACCAATGCAGATATATTGCTATTTTGGACCAACTACTGCCTTCACAGCCAGATGCACTAGGAGAAACCCAGAAATATTCCATTACTCATTTCAGAAATAGTATTCATTAGATGTGTTTCAAACGAGAGCAGCCATTAGACCTTCGTTTTTCTTATGAAGCTACGTTTGTAATATTTTCCTGATTAGGTGATATTTTTTGTGAAGTACATACCAAATAGCTCAAAAAATCTCTTTCTTCCCCTCGCTATTCACAAGACAAACTATTGGTTGAGCCCACCCAAAACATCACTATTGTTGTAAAGCTCATACTTAACCATTTCTATTTACCATTTCTGCTGGTACATAGAGATATCATCAGTGAGGTTAGGGGACGTGCATCTGCACATACCTTCTATCTGTAGGATACAGCTCCACAGTAATGACATCTAGAGAGTTCCACGCTGAGATGGTGAGGCCATTGTAGAGGCACAGCATACCTATCATCATGGATTCACTGGTCCCAAACCACAGGAAAAAACAGCTGATGCCAGAGAGAACCATGGAACCACCTAGGTACAAGACAGGTGAAATGAACATTAAGTGGAGCTGTATTTAAAGAATGGTCTTTGTTTTGTCTAATGATTCTATTTATAGTGTAACTGACCCACATATTTGAGTTAAAAACTAAAGAGACCCCTTCTGCTGGTAAGACCAGTCAGGCAGGCAAGCATTGTAAGGGGCTCATGAAAAAAAACCATAACTCCTCAAATATTAGGATGTATCATAAAGTATTAAGCTGGGATCCTGTCTGAACTCTCAAAGCAAGCTTCCTGGGGAAAACTACTCCCATTCTTCCTTGTTCATCTTCATATGCAATTACATTAAACTTTTTCATATATTGCAGCAATAAAAAAGCTAAGAATTGCATTTATATAGAGATATTCTCCTAGAAAATGAACACAATGAACTACCACATAGTTATTTAAGTAAATTGAAAACAGATTTGTTATTGCAGATAATCCACAGGAGATATCTTTCAACTGCGTTACTTTGCAAAATGGATAACAGGCAAAGGACTGCTGATCCTTCTGAGGAGCTGCTCCACTAGCTGTGGGTCACCTGCGTACATCTCACTTTCTTTTCTGCTGGACCAAAGACAAGCCAATGGTCAGCACTCTCCAAAATCTCATCTCAGATGCCTAAATGCCTATTGGTCTCATAACATTAGCACGGAAGAGCAATGACTGATGATGTGATGTAGCAGAATGAGTTACAGAACCCTTTGTTTCTAAACTGGGGGCTTTTTAAAACTGCATTTATAATATTGCATAAATTAAGTATCTGCAGAAGAATTTTTGCATCTTTCTGAACCAAATCCTTTAAAAAGAAAACATGTTACTTTATCGAGAGAGCTTTAAACGTTGGTGTTGTTCCCCGTTTTAAAGTGAAGCCTCTACCTAGCATAGTTAACCGTCCAATTCTATCCATCAGGAGAGCGGACACAATATTCCCTGGTAACACTGCCAATGTTCCCAGGAAATTAACAAAGTAGATCCAGTAGGCACTGTAGTCATCATCAAAAGAAATCTGGCATCCTGTTCTGATATGGAAAAATGTGCAATTTATCAATTCGCTGTCAACAAATTTATATTGCTCGAGATCTATGGAAAGAAGAAAAAGAAACATTTCATGTAACAGCCAACTCCATGTGCGGATTTTGATTAAAAACATTTTAAGTTTGGGCAACTTTAATGACAACTCAAAGCTTTCACTGCTTCATAAAATAGAATTAGTTATTGCTGTTAATTTTGATACCTTTTTATCTTAATACAAAAGTACACAAAGGTCATGAAAAAGAGCAAATAAGGCCTGGAATTAGGCAAGTTATATTAATGTATTTCAG
Organism: Pterocles gutturalis; assembly: GCF_000699245.1. Classification (NCBI taxonomy): domain Eukaryota; kingdom Metazoa; phylum Chordata; class Aves; order Pterocliformes; family Pteroclidae; genus Pterocles; species Pterocles gutturalis. The sequence goes on from NW_010114120.1 coordinate 33,005, forward strand.
CTTTGCTTGGGCTGTGTTTGGTTAAGGCCTCTCAGCACCGGCTGGTCTTGCATAAAAAGCACTGGGTGTCTGCAAGTTTCTGTCACTTGGTCTTGCTTGGTATAAGACCTATTTCCACACCAGGCACCCTTTTAGATAAGACTGCTGGTCCTGTTCAGTGTAATTTGACTTCTTTTAAAGGAAAATGTTTCTACCGAATTCAGATTAAACTAATTTTCATTTCTCTTTTCAGTCTTCAACTTGAACACGGATGAGTTACTGCATGCAACCGTTGAGGCCTTTCTTCTTTGAATAACATGTTGGAGATCTCTCCTTATACTTCCACTTTCTTTCTGTTCCTCATGGCAGTCTTATAACCTGGAATCAAGAACACCTGCCTTCCAGGCAGAGAAGGCTGGGCATTGCTTGCTCTGAAACCTAACTGTATTACTGTTATGTTCACCGGGGTTACAGGAAAGCAGTAAGAAGGGCCCCATCTTTTAAAAAAGCTTAGTTGGCCATGTTCTACTTTCAGTCACATTTTATTAAACTGAAAAAAAAATGAGTCGTCTGTTTCTGTTGAAACATATGAAAATATGCATTCCTGTTTTTGATAGAACACTTCAGGGACTGGAAATGATTACAGATTAGGTAGTTTGAATCCTGAACTCAGATTCCCATGCCACAACAAGCACAATGAAAAAAGTATTTCACTACTCCGATTCTGACTAAGTTAAAGCTACCAGTAAAGCAATAAATATATTTTCTCTTCTACAGACTGAATCTCTTTAGAGATGATTAAAATCAGAGAGATGTTTATTATCTGAGTAAATATTAAACCTGCAATATTTCTAGTGGGGGTGTGATCCTTTCACTTTTCTGTTATAACATTACTGAGGCCTGTTGCTTTTAATAAGTTTTAATTCCCTACAAGAGGGATTCTTGTATGCCTTGTTAAAAATACAGAAGATACATAAGATGAGAATACGCAGATGAACAATGGATGTTCAAGGTCTTTCTCTTGCAATACCTGTGTTGTAGAAGGTGGTATTCATGAAAGTGCAGTTTCTGAAGTATGTGTTCAGTGAAGTAATGTCTTCAAACACACAGTTCTTAAAAAGGGAATCTTCAAAGGTTACTGATTTAAACTTCATCATAACAAACCTGCCCAACACAAATATTTTCTGTCAGTCTACTTTCACAGGTTAGAAAGAGTAACAGGTCAAGCTGATGCAGCTACACAGGTCTAAAAAATCTCAACCCTAGAAGCAGTGACTCCTTAAAGACATTCTTGAGTCATATCTAACAATTAGCTGATTCCAGAGTACTATAATTCAGAAAAAACATTAGTAAGACAAATAGCTCTGCACAGCTACTGGCCACAACCAGTAATATGATTTCTTTGGTAATATTTCAGTTATTACTTGTCCTTAATCATCAACTAAAGCCAATGTCATGACATTCATGGAATAGCCTTGTAAAATCACTGTTACTTGTAATTTAACATTGCAGTCAGAAATTGGGAGCTCAGGCTTCAGGAATTCAGTCTGTTGGAACAAACAAGCACCTGCTGGTACCAACAAGCTGTAAAGAAAGAATTTCTGAAGGAACCTTTATTTCTCCAGATGAACACACTGGGCACTGTGTCAGGCTCAAATTCAAAACATACTGGTCCAAGTGTTTTAAAGTGTTTTCACAAAACGGTTTAGCACGAATACATTTCCGTTGGCACTTATACAGCTAGGTATCTAACCAGATGTACGTGTTTGTTACTCCCATGTCTGTAGATGTAACTGCAAGTTCTGTGTACAGAAAACAGGTACAAACAAATTGTCAATAGCCTTCCTTATTTCTGAACATCCTCCTTCCTACTGCCTCTCATTTAAGTCCTAGGCCTTTGATCATGACTGTCAATCAGGTCATTCACCGAAAAAGTCAAGGACAAAGTGTATTACTAGCGGTAACTTCATACCTCAACATTACTACACTAAAACAATGCTAAAAGGCTTTTTTACTATACCACCTAATATCATTAAGCTAACAAAAAAAAAAAAAAAAGACAGATGTAGCAATACATCATTATTTTGATGATGTATTTTCTTTCACATGAAAGGGTGGGAAGAGATACAGCTAAAAAAGGAGAGTTTTGCTGTCAGGCTTCACCCAAAGTGGCAACACTTTGAAAAACAGTGCTTTAATTGTTATATGGCAGTAAGAACTGTTAAAAAGGCAAAGCCTTCTGAACACAGACCTGGCTCTGCTCCTATTAAACCTGGCGTAAGCAGCTAAGTATTTTTCTTATTACAAGACTAATAGTAGGAAGGGGAACACACAAAATATGCCAGCTATGAAACAGTAGAGATTATACTCTTTCACCAATAAAGTTGTTGAAATCACATCTTTGTGAGAAAGGAGAGGAAAAGCTAATTGTATCTGCCAAAGGAAAAGACTTATTAGCTAATTAATTCTTTTTGTGCATCAGTCAGAAGACGGGTGTTTTCAGTCCATTAGTTTTAGCTGCTATATCATTTCTCATTTGTGACAGATTCTGATTAAAATCAGGCTGCCATTCTGTATCAACTCCTTATCATTTTACATATTGCACTTTCTGTTTTAAAATGTAGCCTAATTCTAGAGGAGAATAAAGAGAATTTAGCAATTAGATTAGTCATTTGGAACAGAAATGACAGACTATGTGTCCCACATTCTCTTGATGCACTTTTTACCTTTGGACAAGAAATATGTTTTGACTATATTAAAACTGGTATTGCGATGACTGGAACTAAAACCCAACAGAGATGTAATGAAGTAAAATGTCAAGTATTAATGGATCTTGAAGTTAAGAAAGAACATGAAGGAAACACTGGTTTGAGTGGTGTATTGAATAGTTTGTGGAGGAAGAACATCAAATGACTTCATACTTTATGGAAAATGTTTTGTTAATCTCAAATATGTGTTAGAGGCCTGCTGAAATTGCACATTTGAAAGAGTAAGTTAGTGCTTTAGAGTAGATTAATGTTAGATTTAGTGTTTTACAAGAATTATCTATTCAAATTGATAAGACCTCGGTTGACAGAGTGCTGTCGATTACTGACAGTAAAAGGTACTTTTTTTTTTTTTAGGAGAATATCTACCTCTGGAAGGAGCAAAACTGGGAAGCTATGGCTAGTTTAATAATGAGATAACTGCTTATTTTTGTCTGCAATGCATAAACCTTTAGCTGTGTCGAAACTCAAGTTCTTACAAAAATTATTAAAAAGCCCTTTATGATCAAAATAATTAATTTTATGCACTTAGATACAAATTTTCCTATGGAAATAATAATTAATTAGCACCATGACATCCAGGAGACCATTCACATGGTTGCTCTCTATATTTCTTCAGAGAAACAAGATATGTAAACCAGTTATGTTTAATTTTCCCCTAAGTTATCTAGTTATCTGTAAAGTCCAGACAGAGCATTAATATGTTTGGAGTCAGTAAAAAGGCACAAATGGCATTGCCAACGTGTTTTTTCCCATTTTAGAGCTCTCCATAATTTTTACTGATTTACAGTAATGTTTAGCTTTTATTTTTCTGTGATAAGATCCTAACCTCTCAATGCTCAACATTTTCACAGAACTGTATTTTTTTCAATATAAGAAAAGAACCAACAACAGAGATGAAAGTGCATCCTTCCCCATCCCTCTACAATATGCCGCATATGTTGGGTCTGGAAATCTTTGAAACCTGCTGTGAAAGGAAGTATTGTTAACTTATGCTTTTTGATCTGTTTTTCAGGAGGGCAAGAAGGCTGGGTTTGCATAGGGGATCCTCGCACAGGAACCACCAGGGTATGTACGGGTCCACTCCTCCGCATGCTCCATGAGTCATAAGAAATCAAGAACTCAAATAAATTCCCACTAAAAAGTATCAAAATAATCTATCATTAGGTAATGGAGAAAAGTATTAGATTATTAGGTTATTCCTTAAAACAGGCATTTGTTTATTTCAGCCAAGTCAGGATATTAGGAAGTCTCTAAACCTGTCATTGATGTATTCTCCATTGCTGTGAATCTGATTTTCCAGGGTGAAGTTGAAGATGAAATGTGAAACCTCCTCATTGCGGAAATGTTTCACTCGGGATGCGTACTCATCTGACTGCAGATGTTTAATGACATCAGGAAACCAGACAGATAAGCCATAGTAGCTGTGAAAAACAAAAAAAGTTCAGTTGCCAATCTCACTTGTTTGGAAATCTGTGCAAGGTGAGGATGAAAAACTCTGTTGGCCACTTAGGTGATGGAGCAGTTGCTCCATCATAATCAAATCCTCCATCAAATAAAAATATTGTAAGATGCTGACTCCAGAAGATGACAGTTTTCTGAAGCAGTTATTCTTGATGAGTCAGGCTTGCAACCAAAAACAGACTAAGTGATAAATATAATGTTTTGTGGAAAGATACTGAATAAAACCTTCCCAAATAAAAAAGATAATCATAGTGACAGACATTTGCATGCATAAGATTCTTCTGTCTGTCAAGTCTATTAAAAATGGTTTAAGGTCTCAACCACTCTTACCCAAAAGACAGGGTGAACCATACAGCTGTAAGTTTGATTGTATTATCCTTCACTGGGTAGTTGAAGCATCTCATAAACGTCAACCAAATCTGTAAATCGTTAGGAAATACATTTATTTTAAATTGTATTTGGACAATTTTGTTAAATGATAGAATCTTTTTGATTGTGATTTGCTTGCTTCTTCAGGACATCAGACAGAGCAAGTCAGCTCTTTGACACTGGTCATAGCTGTACTTCTCATACAAGTATGCATGTTCTGTCACTTTTCTGATTCTTTTCATAGAGAATGGATTGGAAGGGACTTTTAAAGATCATCTAGTGCAAGCCTCCTGTGATGGGCAGGGACATCTTCCACTGGATCAGGTCTCTCAAAGCCCCATCCAACCTGACCTTGAACACTACCATGCATGGACCATCCACAGCTTCTCTGGGCAACCTGTTCCAGTGTCTAACCACCCTCATCATAAAAAAATTCTTCCTAATGTCTGACCTAAATCTACCCTTTTTCAGTTTAAAACCATTGCCTCTTCTTCTATCGCTACAGGCCTTGGTAAAAAGTCTCCCTGCACCTTTCTTATACATCCCTTTCATATACTGAAAGGCTGCATCAAGGTTTGCCTGGAGCCATATCTTCTCCAGGCTGAACAACCCCAACTCTTAGCCTTTCTTCATAGGAGAGGTGCTCCAGCCCTCTGACTATCTTTGTGGCCCTCCTCTGAACTCACTCCAACAGGTCCATATCTCTCCTGTGCTGAGGACTCCAGACCTGGATGCTGTACTCCAGGTGGGGTCTCACCAGAGTTGGATCGAGGGGAGGAATCACCTCCCTCAACCTGCTGGTCACACTTCTTTTTATGCAGCCCAGAATATGGTTGGCTTTCTGGGCTGCAAGGACACATTGCCAGGTCATATTAATTTTTTTATCCACCAGTGTAGTCTGTGTCCATTAATTAACTTCTTCTCTGATCACCTCAAACTTTCCTAATCTCTGGGACTCAGATAAACAAGAGGTCTTGTCAGGAATGTTTTCTTCTCTCTTCTCAGTATTACAGTGCTTTAAGTTTAAACAAACTGTATTCCATAATTCAACAGACACACTCAGAGTCTGATCTGTCATAACCTATCACAGCTAGAAACTGGTACTTTTATTACACAAGGGAAAGCTGAGACTATCCCCAGGTCAGAGATGCTACAGCAGAGCTGACTAGAATGGTGTTTCTCTCTCTCTCTCTCTGTCTCTGTCTCTCTCTCTCTCTCATCTCAAGACGATCTCCTCCTTTTGAAGAGAAGAGTCAGTCTGTCCCAGGAAATTTCAGCACACACCATGCAACAAGGAGGATGACCCAGTGGCTAGTCTGGTGAGATAACAAGGATGTGAGACAACCAAGCCATGACTTCTTTAAAGCTAGTTTAGTAACAAGGCCAAATCATAACATTTCAAATTCAACTGCTCTATTTTTGGATAAATAACTATGAAAGTAGACACTTTCTGTATTTTTGTTTTACATGGGGAAAAAGGCCATTTTTCCATGTAAAGCAATTTTATGACAAACCTTACTTTACAACACTTTAGGAGCTTTAGGATGCCAGATTTTCAAAAGCTGTGAAAAGTTATTTTTGACATTTTTAGTGTTGGTTTTTTTTAATTAATGAGACTTTTCTCAATTTTCATTACAAGGTTCAAAGACACTGCATAATTTGGTTTTACAAAAAAGTAAAAAAGGATATGGAGCACAGTGCCAGTGAACTTGTATTGAACTCTCTGAAATAGCTCTAAAGTAATCTTCTGGTAAAACATTTGACATGACGAAAAAACCTGCAGATACGATGCCTTATAAAGTTTTTACTAGCATTCATTTACACAATTTATTCATGACTTTACCATTTGTAAGTAATGTGGCTGCCTCAAGCTCCTGCTGATAATTTTTCATCTCCTCGCATGTCACCTCTCTCCATAGGTATATATTAATGTGCATTCCCAGTGCATATTATATTGTAGTGCTTGGGAATATGGCTGTGTAACTATTAGCCATCATTTGTGTGAAGATCAGAGCAACATTTTCCTCCTCAGAAGTTGGAAACAACTTCTGTGGTTCACCTGCGCCTCTTCTAGGTCAGGAAACTAGAACCTTACACTGGTTCCCAGATGTCCCAGTTGCATGGAAAAGGTAACATTGCAGCTATCGTCAGCATGAGCTCAATCAAACCATCTCATTTCTGAAGGCTAATTAAAAATAAGAAAGGTAATTACAGAACAAATAGAGTTGTTGTTACTTACACCATATAGCTCTGTGCGAATTCTAACAAAACACCTCCTGTACCAAGTTCCTGTATCGCTCTGTATTTCTATGAGCTCATCTATCTGCTTTGGAGTTTTGATTCTGTTAACCTATAAATAAAAACAGAACAGCAAACATTTACATTTTCTTGAATCACTGTCTGCCTATCAAGGAATACTGGAAGGTTTTAATAAATCCCATGAACTAAAAAGGAGCAGATCTTAAACCTGTGTCTGCACTTGGAATGCTTTGGAAATATAAAGAATAGTAACACACTATTATGCCAGAGATCGTTACAGATGCAACTGTTTTGGAAAAGCTCTGCTTTCAGAGCATGCAGGAAATCCATTTCCTCTGACTGAAACAAGCTGTTACTGTCAGATTTTGCTGGAGTGTTGCCGTACATACCTCTAATGCCACAAAGGATAAAACATGATTTAAACCCCCAGTTAAGCAGGTCCAGGGTTTGCTGTCAAGTTGTTTCTGACTTGCTATCACAACATTGTTGAAAGTCTATTGATTAAACATACAGTAATGAAAACAGAAGTATTTGAAATGTCAAGAGTTAATAGCTGAATAACATTTTTCTTGTGTTCTTATTTCCTGTGGTATACAGGGAACTCTTTTGTCTTTCAGATGTTGACTTTAACTGTACTTTGTACTGTAAGAGAAAAATAGTTAGTTGAAATTATCTGGAACCACACGTTATTGCTGTTACAAACATTCATCTACTTCATCTAAAGTGAAATGAGATAAATAGACACTAGGGAAAAGTATAGAATTATCAGTGACAGGGAATATGATATTGTCTACAATGCTAATTTTCACTTGCACTCTCCTGTGTAGCAGAACAAGAATGTGTTATATGGTCTTTTCAGCCATAGGACATGACAAATTCATACCATTGTGTAGTTTTGGTTTTGGCTTCTACTCTGGTCCCAGGTTTGTAGCAATATCACAAAAGGCAGTGTATTCAACTGAAGTGTATTTAAATAGAAGACAAATGGAAAGAGAATGGAAATAAAATAAATAAAATGAGGGAAGACACTGGCTTATAAGGAGGGAGATAGCAACAGACTGAGTGTTCAATGTTTGGCTGCAGTTTCTGAAGGCAAGAATAGCTTGTGTTTCTTCCTAACAGAATGAGGACACCACCACCCACAGATCTATTATAAGGGATTACAGGACACCAGGGAATAGCAGTATTGATGGTGAAGATCTAGTTTTCAGCTCCCTGCTTTTACACATGTACACTGTTTAGGATGCAGCAGCAACCTCATCCCATGGACAAAAACAAACAAAAGCCCACTAAGTGGTTTCTGTAATCACCTTAATTTCTGAAATGCTGCAGCTCTTGCCAAATGATGACTCTATCAAAACTCTGTACTCTTCTTGTCATGCTTTTTCCAACAACAATAATCCTGTCTGCATAATTCTGTTGATTTTAAGATTTTTTTTAAACTGGTCTTATGAAACATTTTATACAAAAGACCGAGTTGAATCCCCCAAGATTGAGACCTCCTACCAACAAACATCCTTGTGTGCCACACCTCTGGACAGAAAGGTCATGCCTTTTGAACCACACTAGTATAACTCTTGTAGGCTCAGGGGCAGCCTTTTCACTGTCCTGCCCACCTGACTTCTTTGGAGCTGTGGAGGCTGGAGGAAACACACAGGAACCCCTGTATGTGACTGAGGACAAACTGCACCTGGCCTTGATGGTTTTTTAACATAAGTCCATTTGAATTAGGACAATGGTCCACGTGGACCATGCAAATTCAGCTGTCAGTATATGAAAAATGAAAGAAAAAATGATAAAGAATACCTATTTCAATGAAAAGGGAACTTCTGTTTAAAAGCAATGGCTAGAAAGATGTGATGCTATAAATTTTAGAAAATCAAGACACGCTGCAAAGGAAAATGTTTGCAGAAAAATGACTAATTAATACATGGCAATGAAAGAGTGGAGAGAACTTTGGTTTTAGAGATGCAAAGATTTTCTTATTTAAACATTTAAACCAACCTATTTAGTGAATGCATATTTTAAGGACATGGGAAGGTAACTAAACATATACATAAACATTTAACTTGGGTAGTATCAACTTATTACTATCTCTCTTAGTGTCACTGCTCTCAGGAGAGATTTTCGAAAGTATTAAGAGCCACCACCTCCATAAATTCCATGGTCAGTAGCTGGTAAACGTCTATTTTTGAGTTTCTAATTCTAAAAAGAACTGTTCATCAGTTGATGCCTTCTCTGTTCTAAAGGTATGAAGATAAAATTCTCAGTAATATGAGTAACAAGAATAAACATGACTTGTGAAGAAAGCATCTAGGAAAAGATGACATCAATATAATTAGGAAAACATATAAAATGAAAGCATGCTAAAACTATAGCAGTAGTGGAGAAAATGTTACAACAGCTGTAGAGCTAGAAAGCTTACTGTCAAACTGTATATGATGTAACAAGTGACATGAAGTGAAGGAAAATATTGATGCATAAGTCATAGAATGGTAGTGGATGAAGCAATAGGGCTTACGAGAGCTGTGTGAATAGGTTACAAATGTCACAACATCCAGGACTAGCATATATTAAAAAAAAAAAGAGAGAGAGAGAAACTAAAAGGATGTCCCAAACAGATTATGTGTAAGTTCTTTGCTCTCTTGGTTTTATAAGATGAAGTGCTAATATTGTCCAATGAGGAGACAATGATGTATTTTCTAATCATATTAATGCAAGCTACAGTTAGGGGCTTCTATCAATGTGTAACCTCAACATACTGTACAGTATTTCTAATCCTTCAACTCCTTGATATCAGGAGTTGAGTTTTTCCAATGTTCATGGCAGAAACTGGCAAAAATCCCAAGAGAGTGGTGGTTTTTCCTTACTCGTGCCTTATTCATGGCTGACCAATTAACAAAATAGCTATAAATAAACTGCTGAGTTTGACACAGTTCAGTGCCACATTTTAAGAACCATAGAGAGAAAGACTCGTTAGATTACAAGAACTGGAAATAACAAGCATGTGCTTTGTTTTCTTCTCCACGGCTCCTTTGGGATGTGATTATGATTACGTCAAACTGATGCAAGACTGTAGCTGATCCTTCCTCCCACCTTTGCCTCAGCACATTTTTCCCTTCTTCCTCATGTCTAAACTAACACTGTACGGGGACAGGGTCTGTGCTATGGCTGACTGTGCAGTTAGTAAATGAACATCAATGCTGGCAGAAGAAAAACAAGAAGTGATCAGGGGCAGGCATACTCTGTCTGAAAGGAGCTCAGATCAGCAAGAACCAATTGTGAAATTACATCCTGGCTGTGCAGTGTTAGGCAAATCCCTTTACTTGTAAATGAAATCAGAAAATAAATTATTAGGGTAGAGGAGATCAGGCGTACATCACCAGTGTATCAATACATGTGGGTTTGAGATGATAGATATGCTAACCAGTCTTCTTTCAGGCTAAATATAGGAGTTCTTGAGCTTCTTTGTGGAAAAAAATTAAATGAAGGCAACAGAAACTGCATCCAAGGCAATAAACTGCAAGTCTCAATGGAATAAAGTTATATGGTCAGAAGGTCATTCCTCAAGACTTCCTGTAAATGCAGAACCTTTAAGAGGATTTCTTAATTGAGTTATATGTTCATTAAAATAAGAAGAAAGCCTCTGAAAGAGCAAAAGCATGGCTGTGAGAGGGAGCAGAATGCCAGCACTGCTATGGCACAACACAGGGCTGGAAAGGCAGACTGGATTTCAAAGCAAGAAAATGGCTTCTGCTGTTTGTTCCTACTGTGTCAAGGAAGACAAAATTGTTGTGGATATTCTTCACAAATAAGGAAGATACTGTAGAAAAAAGCTCCACATCTGAACTGCAAATTTCTCCACCAAAAAGAAACAACCCATCAATGCTTTGAATATGGCCTTATTCTTAGACCTGTAAGTCAACAAGATGCAGTTGTGCTTACAAGATATTTTGAGAAAATGGAATGTCTGAAATTACTATTTCACAGAAATGAAAAAATATTTTTAATTACTATTTTAGCTGAAAAAACAAAAAAACCTCAAAAACTTTAAAGACACAACAGCCAACTAATGTGGACTTTTACTATGTGATTACTGTTACTGTTAATGGTGAAGTAAACTTAGTAACTAAAACACAGGTGGAGTCTATTAAGTATGCTGATACACCAGAGAAAATTATCACACCAGGGGTTCATTCACTCAAGAACACGCTGGCTAAAGGCTGATATCTTAACATCTGCTGTATATAAAAATTTCAGTAGGAATTCAGTCTTTATATTAGATATTTAGAGTGCAAATGATTGGCTTTGTCATGTAGATTATCAATATTGATTGCTTAAGCACTCCAGACCTTGCCAGTCAGCAAACTGGCTGTTGTGCTAAGCGATTAGCTTCAAAATAGATACTCACAGTGAAGACTTTCTCAGGCTGACCACGAGCTCTCATATTTGTGTCGTGAATTTGCTTGAGTATCATCCAAGCTTCATCATGTTTTCCAACCTAAACGTTTGATCAAAACATTTAAACAAAACATACATTCAGATTAAGATATTCACTATAGCCACTGAACAATCGTAATGCCTGTTAAACAGACATTATGATGTAAACACAGAAATAATTTTGACTGGAATCTAAAAAACATTTGGAAAGTTATACCTCCAGCAAGAACCGTGGGCTTTCTGGCATAAAGGTGAGGGCTACCACAGAAGAGACACAGGGCAGAGCGCAGACAATCACAAATACTCGCCAGCTGTGGAACTGGTAGGCAGAGCCCATGCTAAAACTCCATCCTGTGAAAGAAGAAATTAACAAAATATAGAGAAACTAGGAGCACTGCATGTGGGAGTCTGCAGCTTCTTGGAGATGCAAAACGATAGCTATATTTAAATAAAACCTGTCTGATGTCTTCTATTTCCACAAATATCAATGGTTTCACAAATAATATTATGGTATGAATTTCAACCTCTTGCATGTGACCAGTCATGCTGGAAAATCGTGGAATCATAGAATCATTTAGTTTGGAAAAGACCTTTAAGATCACTGAGTCCAACTGTAAACCTAATACTGACAAGTCCACGATTAAACCATGGCCCTAAGTACCACATCTAAATGTATTTTAAATAACTACAGGGATGGTGACTCAACAGCTTCCCTGAGCAGCCTCTTCCAATCCTGGAGAACCTTTTCAGTGAAGAAATTTTTCCTAATATCCAATCTAAACCTCCCCTAGCACAGCTTGAGGACATTTCCTCTCATCCTATCACTTGTTACTTGGGAAAAGAGACTGACACCTACCTCGCTATAAGCTCCTTTTGGGTAGTTGTAGAGAGTGATAAGGTCTCCCCACAGCCTCCTTTTCTCTAGACTAAACAACACAGTTCCATCAGCTGCTCCTCATAAGACTTGTTCTCTAGGCCCTTCACCAGCTTTGTTGCTCTTCTTTGGACACACTCCAGCACCTCAATGTCCTTCTTGAGGTGAGGGGCCCAAAACTGAACACAGGATTCAAGGTGCGGCCTCACCAGTGCCGAGTACAGGGGCACAATCACTTCCCTAGTCCTGCTGGCCACACTATTTCTGATGCGGGCCAGGATGCCGTTGGCCTTCTTGGCTACCTGGGCACACTGCTGGCTCATGTTCAGCCGGCTGTTGACCAGCACCCACAGGTCCTTTTTCCGCCAGGCAGGTTTCCAGCCACTCTCCCCCAAGCCTGTCACGTTGCACAGGGTTGTTGTGGCCCAAGTGCAGAATCTGGCACTTGGCCTTGTTGAACTTAATACAGTTGGCTTCAGCCCATCGAAGCAGCCTGTCCAGATCCCCCTGTAAAGCCTTCCTACCCTCCAGCAGATCCTCCTGAACTTGGTGTCACCTGGAAACTTACTGAGGGTGTACTTGGTCTCCTTGTCCAGATCATCAATAAAGGCATTAAACAGAACTGGCCCCAGTACTGAGCCCTAAAGAACACCACTTGTGACCAGCTGCCAACTGGATTTAACATGATTCACCACAGCTCTTTGGGCCTGGCCATCCAGACAGTTTTTCACCCAGCAAAGAGTACACCCATCCAAGCCATGAGCAGCCAGTTTCTCCAAGAGAATGCTGTGGGAAATGGTGTCAAAGTCTTTACTGAAGTCCAGGTAAACAATGTCCACAGCCTTTCCCTTGTCCACTAGGTAGGTCATCTTGTCAAAGGAGGATATCAGGTTAGTCAAGCAGGACCTGCCTTTCATAAATTCATGCTGACTGGACCTGATCACCTGGTTGTCCTGTACATGCCACGTGATGGCACTCAGGATAATCTGCTCCATAACCTCCTGCAGCGTGACAGACTTCCTTACACAAGAGATGAAGGGGCCTCTTTCAAGCCTCTTAGCAAAGCCTGTATAAAGGTAGTTACATGAACCAAACAGGGACACCATCACCATACATTAATACATATACAAAGAAATAGTTTTCTATGATTACTGGAAAAAGGAAGAATTAAAAATCTACACTCAGATGACATATTTTGTGGATTTTTACAGCCTTCCTTGTTATTAGTAACTTTTTCTACAAAGAGTTAATTTCAATACTCTTAGTAAGAGCCTCCTAATGCCATGCAGTGCAACACATAAAGCATTACAGTGCCTAACTTCCATCTTGTTCCAGAGCACTCCTTAAATTCTGTTAAAAGTAAACTCACATCCATACCCCTTGCTCCGTAACATCTCATAGAGGAAAAAATAGTCAGCTTTTAAACTTCTGTCTGAGGTGAGCAACCTTAACAAGGCAGTAAAGAGACAATTTATGATTATATAAAGAGATTGAGAAAAATATCAACAGGAAAACCACTCACCTCATCTGAAAAATTGATCTTGAGATATATGTGAGTGCTGACTCACATAGCAACATGCTGTAGAAGCCATTGTTAAAATATACCGAGCAAAATGCAAAAGGAAATACTGGAAAACCTGTATGTGAATCCGCAGGGCTGGCAGTTCAGCTTTTTAATAAAATGTCTGATTGCTTGGTATATTATAACTGGAATATTGAAATGCTAGAACTGTAAGAAACCTAAGAATTTATTGTAGGAAAGAGAAAAATATTTTTCCGTATCTGACTGGCCTTTTAGACTGACTTCAATACAGCAGAATTTCTCAAGTAAAATTTTCAAGGATAATTTAATAAAAGATGAGTGGAAGATAAGAACAGAGATAAAGGACAGAAATGGTTACTGGAAGAAAATGGAATCCTGGCTAATGAAAGAGGAGACGCTGGATTAATCTCATATATTTCTTTGCTAACTGTTTTTTCTAGACAAAAGACACGGTAAATTAAATCTGTCTGAGATGTTGGTAAACAACTGGTACAACATGGTACCAAACGTACTATTAAATAGTTCTTCAAATGCGGTATTTATCTGTTAAATGTATAGTGTATTTTGGAACTAAAAGCTCTCATGTTGTGGATCATAAATATATTATTGGGAAAAAAAATCCTTTCTCATATTAAAGTACTTACATGTTACCGTATGAAAAATACAGTCAATCTGTAATTTATATCTGCTCTTTGTCAACAGCTCGGTGAAACATTTTGATACGCAGATTTGGGAACTTTTCTTTTTCTGGTCTCCTACAAACTTATTGCGTTTCTGAAATATATCAGCTTACTCTACAGTCTCATTTAGCCCTGCCATCTTTACCCCGGACAGAGGTAAAATTAGTGATAGTATTGGTGTTGACCTTGGTATTTTTTTAAATAAGGCTCCAGATAAACATACCTTCCCCCTCCAAAGTTCCCTTCAACAAAAAAAGGGCTGCCCAAAATTTTATGTTAAATTTTATTCCAAAATACAAGCTGGAATGAAAATTTAAGATTAAAAATAAAAACAAAATAAACAAAAAAGGATGTAAAAGTGTATTAAAAAATTACTTTTTACTGATTTTTAGGAAATGTCAACTTTTAACCTTATGGAATATCAAATCTTGAATAATATGGGCATATTTTACATCTAAATTGGGAAGGAAAGGAGATAAAGAAGGCAAAGTTTATGGTGAGTTAATGAGGAAATTAGAAATGATATCTGTGTTTTGGGTCTTGCATACAAGTTCTATTATAATAATTAGAATCATACTCCTCATTATATATTTCAAACTATAATACAAAATCACCTGATACAGAACTTGCTAAATTATTTCCCTTCTGTTAAGCTAATTTTTGGTTAGAGCCGTGAGCTGGTCTGAGTCACCAGGCAGCCGTGCAACTGTTAGTGCCCTGGCAAAGGTGACACAAGATGGGGGATTTAATCTCTCAGAACAGCACGGTCAACATACTGGCTCCAGTTGTCATCATCAGAAACTGTCCAAGAAATACACAGAGCCACTAGTATATTTAGGCAATATGCCTTTCACCACTCTGGTTTATAAGATTGAGCTGCACAAAGGGCACTTCTGCAGTAAATGAAATCAACCTGGCTTTATACCTGTAACAAAACAAGAGAAACATCTTGTGCTCTGTGACCAGTCCTGGAAAACGATGGTGATAATTTATTTTAAGGTGTCATTTACTAATGTAAGTGAACCATACTATGCTTAATTAAAAGCAATGAGTGCATCGTTCATCCTGCTGTCATTCTGACAACCTGCAAAACATTGTCTTTACTCCTCAAAACATCTGAGGGGCTTGTCATGTGAAATGTTCATTACAGTTTTTATTGCTTTTATTCTGGTTTTTTTTTTCTCTATGTATTGATTAGCTGACACAATTTATCTTGTGTTTTAACACATCTTCTGAAATAATGATAATATCAGGATTATAAGAAGCAATTGGCAGAAAAAAAGACAGCTGCAACACAGCATTCTTGAGACTGCTCACCTGTCTATTCCGACACCAGCACTAGATTGGCAAAACGAATCTATATTTTAAATGCAAGCAAGTTTAGATTTATTCTCATGTTTAACACATGCCATTTTCCTAGGTCATGAGCTAATCTGGGAAACGGAACCATGAGTTTAGTTCACAAACTGACTTTCATTCTTGGTGTATGTAAGTCTTGAAACCAAATGGAAGTGTGCTCTTGGCTATAACTCGATGTTCTTCTCCTTTACCTACAATATCAAAGGCAGAACAGCTCTACATGGATGCATTCAGAGCACTGCACAGCAACCTAGAGGTAAAATTCATCCTTGCTCTGTAGCTATGCTGCATTCCAAAGTCGTTAATCCTGAAAACGGTGGCAAGTCCTAATGTTTTATGAATTGCTAAAACACTTGACCCAGATGCATCTCGGAAATGATTTGCTGTAGAGCAATGTAAAGCCCGCAGTGACTGAATCTGAGGCTGCTGCAGCAACCTTTGTCCTAAATATTACTCTCACACTTTACTGAGTGCTAGAAAAGGCCAAGTGAATCACAGACATAGCGATTACTGATTACAAAAACACAGCAGCACTCAGCAGAGCAAAGGCAAGATGTACCAAGATGCTAATATATATCCAATAACCAATTTATATGCTGAATTCAATGTCAACAAAATCCTCCCCCCAGCACAACATTTCATCTGCTCTATGACATTAATAAATTAAAGGATATTACAAACAATCTATTGCTCCAAAGGAAATAAAATATCATTCCTGTCATAGACTTTCTGAATAAATACAGAGGTAAACCTGTCCATATTATGCTGAATTTTACAAATCTATGTTACTTGAGAAAGACTGGGTATCTTCAAGGACAAGGATTGTCTTTTACAATGACTAGGTGACCAGAGAGCAGACTAATGAGGATGATTTGCTTAACTTTCCAAAATGAGGCCTGAAAGGGAACTTGATAGCTTTCACAGAATCATAGAATCATTAAGGT
>NW_010114121.1:0-2040 GCF_000699245.1 Pterocles gutturalis
TTTTCCCCACTGGCGGAGCGGGCGAGGGTTTCCTGCAGGGTTTCCATGTAATGGAACTGGCAGAAAAACATGGGCACGCCCAGCGGCTCCCTGTCCTTGGCATGGCAGGGGCAAAAAGCCCGCTCCAGGCGGGTTTTGCCTGTTAGAAACTTCCCGGGGTCCAAGTCCTGCTGTTGCTTGACATGCATGCAAAGCAGCACCAAGATCTAGAGCTGAGGGACCCCTCACCTCTGCTTTTGGGAACTGTGAAATGCAAATGAATGCATGAGTTTTATGCCTTCTTCATTTTAAAGTAGGGTAGTTACTTCTTTTGGAAAGACATCTTGAAACCATAAACCAATGTTGACATATAAATTGTTGCCAGGGTCAAGATGAATCAGATGTTTCCTTCAGAAAAGAAGCCATCCCCAAGCCCATGGCCAGAGAAAGCAGATGGTCTCTTGTAGCAGAAATGAGAAATTTGCATGGGATGAAATAATTTTGGGATGCTCCAGCATGCCCAGTTTGCTGGACCAATGCACAGGTCTTCATGTGAGGGTCCGGGATCAGTGTCTCCTCCCCACTGAGTGCCTTTAAGGTGCAGGGTACAGCAGGGAATGTCCGCTCTGCAAAGATGACGCACAGACCTTTTGAAATCCTGGGTGTATCTTGATGGTCACAATCTTGTCAAGGCACAGAATTTAGGGACTCAGTAACCCCATCCTTCTGTCTCACTGGGGGGTGCGTTAGCACAGAGGTTGGTCTGTGTGCTCAGCCAATTTGAATAACTGCCTCCTGTGAAAGCTCAGGTTTGTCAGAGGCAACTAACTCAGGAGCATCAAGGTGATGGGGTGATACCCAGGCACCAGCTTTGGTGAGGGCTCTTGTTTGGTTCCTCTGGCTCACTGGGACAGTGTTTAACACTGGACTTCCTCAAGGTCTCTTCCCAAGATGGTGAACACGCTGCTGTGAGACTGCAACCTTAGTCCCCCTGACTTGATAAAGTTGAAAACACAAGTTTCTTCGTAATTACCATCTCCGCACCCTCAGTCTAGGATCAGCAGAAGTCCCCAGCTGGCCCAAGGCAAGTCTGTCTAGTGCAGTACCCTGTTCCTGGCAGGAGCCAGCACCACGTGGCACAAGTTTTAAGAAGACAGAAAGAATCCCACAGTGTCCAGAGAGGGGTCACACCTCCCATGTTAGGTGCTTGGTCTTTGGGAGACAGATTCTGGCTTAAGCCCTGAAGCATAAAATTTAACATCTCTTCCACAGAATGCACCCCAAAATGGCTATTCCAGAGTGGGAGTGGTAAGAGAATCCTCCCTCTGTTACTATACCAAAAAAGAGTGACGTATCCTCCTGTAGCCCCGTCCTTTATTTTCATCATGGAAAGGACAAAAAGTATGTGGCCTTCTCTTTGTAAGAAATAAGGCTACATAAGTAGCTTTCTAATTTTTGTTGTTTTATTTTAATGCTCTGAAGGGCTGTTATGTTTTCTCCAGCTGGCACAGAATAAAGCAATGGGCTACCTGAACGTACAGGAGAGGGAGATCTGCTACTGCATCAGCTGCCTTCTGTGCCCCCTGTTTGAAACCCGCTTATGTAGCTCTTGTCAAAACTGAGGGGATGCCCCAAGAAACATCCACGTGAAGGACTGGAGAGCAGCCCTGCTGCAAGTGGGACTGGCACAGGAATAGGATGGGGATGCAGCAGCACAGAGAGGCAGGAGGGAGCCAGAGAAGGGGCTGCCAACACAGTGGAGTGGTGCCCTTGGCTGCTGGGAGAAATGAAAAATTGTCCTGGAATGTGTTCACCTCAGTGCAACTTCACTTAAATAGATTAAATCAGCCTCAGTCTATCTTGCTGAATGCCAAGGGTGTGGCAGTCTGTCAAGGTGACAGTAACAACTTCACGGTGGTTTTGTGTCCAGTGCAAGCCCTAGTCCCAGCAGAGATGGGAGCAGCCTGGGTCCTGCTCTGCTCTGTACCCACTGACTGCACACTGGACTGCATGAGCAGTTCAGAAATGGCTCAGTCCCCCCAGAGGCAGCAGGAAAGAGAG
>NW_010114121.1:2071-15063 GCF_000699245.1 Pterocles gutturalis
ATGATTGTCTGACTGTCAGGAAGCTCCCTTCAGGTTGGAACTCAGTGTAGCCCATATCCAGGTCTTTTGTACCTCTTAATAGCCAAAAAAGCATGAATCCGGTGATGAAAATAGGTTTCATTATGTTATATGAGTGCTGTTAATATTCCCAAGAGTATTCTCTTCTAGCTGCTTGGAAGCATACATCACCAGTTCCATACAGAAATATGTCATGAATCATTGCTGTATATTGTGCTTGGAGAGATATAAGGCATAATAAAATACCAGAAGCTCCAAAATTTAAAATGCTGATTTTGTAATAGAATAAGCACAGGTACTGTGTAGCATTAGAAATAACACTTTGCCTTTTACATTTCCACGCCCTTAGGAAATATGAAGCCAGAGCACATTAAGCAAATTAAAAGTATAAATTAAAAGTGGACACAATAAACTTTCTGTGCTCATATGTAGTAGCAATGGGAACTGAAAATAATGATAAATATAGAAGTGCACATACCATTGAGCGTATCATCGAAATATTGAGAGATATCCTTTTAATTTTTAGCATATTGTCAGCTTTTCAATCAGTATTATACCTGTCACTACATGAATAAAAATCACTAGAGCAAATAGTAAACCAGTGTCCTTCACAGCAGGTACAGGAATACCAAGAAGTAAAAATCACAGAGGGAAGGCAAGACAATGTTAGAATGGACATAGAAAATCTTAAATAATGACTTTTGTAGGCAATTTGCGTTGTTCTACCTGTTCATGTCAGTGTAAAACATGCAGTGTTTCATTGTTTCTGAAATAAACATTTGGTGAGAATTTCAGTGCCCTGAGTTTGTAGACAGCACTAGAGAATTCTTCATTTCTGACAGTATTATGTTATGTAAATGTTTTTCCTTATTTGCAGGAAGGAATTATCCTCCCACTGAAACCAGTAGACTTCTGTTGGCCAGCTTCAAACAAAATAGTCTCTAATTTGCAAAACAGTACTGGGGGATATGTTGTACCAAATCTGAGCTGTACAGATAATCACAATAACAACAGTAAAGCCACTGGTTTCAGTAGTCTTACTACTGAAGTCAGGGTGAGTTGGAAAACAATCCTAAAAGATTGAAACATGTTAGCAATATAAATTTATGATAAAACTCTGTACACTTTTAGGATTAATTTTTGCCAGGAACTTTCAAAACTTCACGACTTATTTGTTATCTGGCATAGAGACACCTGGGATAAAAGCCCACTGGCTTAATAGCTTCCAGTCAAATGTTTAAGTCTCCCCAGAAAGCCTACAATACCTGTAATGAAATGTAAGATTCACAGAGCTGATGTGAATTCCTTCCATGTATGTAGCTGAAAAAATTAAACACTTATTTTAAGAATTGAGGCCAGGCACTTTCTGTGCAACAATTATGCATATTGCAGCTTAACTTGGTAAGATGTCATTTGTACACAAACAGACTTTTTTCTCGTAAGCATTCCTGAGTGTTTGTAAAGTGTTCAGCAGTGTCGATACAACCCTTACAATGGTCAGCGTCCAGGGGGCTGTTGGAGAGCTGGAATACCTTCTCTGACTGTTCCCTACAGCGTAGGATACAGGAAAGAGGAGAAATGAGTACTACTGGGCCACAGCACATTACTTTTAGAGAATACGTGCTGCTCTCTTAGGTTTCAGTTGAGCTTTAGTCTGTATGCAGAGAAACACATAACTGTAGTCTTAAAGTCAGTTGAGTTGCTTTGCTCGTGCTGGGTGATCAAGCGAAGTATAGGCGTACACGTTTGCCGGACCAAGCTGAAGTGCTCAGCACTGTCCAGTCTGCAAATCTAAAGACACTATAACTGCAAATATTTGGAAGATGCCGGCAGGCAAAACTGTAGGACATTCTCTCAGATTAACTTTCTCCTCTGTGTAAGTACCTGCTGAGAGAGAGCTTTTTGTTCGGATGAAGTGAAAGCATTTTAATGTGTTCCACTCAGTGGTAGGGATTATCCTTTAGAAAGAGGCAGCTGGCAGAGATGGCTGGCATCCATCTGTTTTCTGCAGCAGGTATCTGCATATTCTCTGTCCTGGCAGATCACATCCACTCCTTGAAATTGCATGCTTTATGAAAATTACAGGAGTCGTGCAAGTTCAGGATTAGGACTGTAATGCTGATTTTCTCTGTAGCGAGCTGTATAAAAAACTTTACCTTGACAAGTAGTGGTCTTTTTAGGTGTGTCTTGTTTGCATCCCACAGATGTCAGTTCACTATTGAAACAATACTTCAATCAAGTAATGAACACCCACATCCTGAACCTGGATCCAGGGCCCAGATTCAGAGGTTATAACTTCCATCTAAATTCCTGTATCTCCTCTTGTTATTTGGTTGCCTCTAGGCCTCTTGAGATGTCCATGCAATAGGAACTGCAGAGGCTTAGGTGGAGTTGAGCCCTCTGAATCTGGATCCTGGACCCATTATAGAGCTTTATGGGTAATGCAGAAACTGAGGAATACTTGTCATGTCTGTTAGGAGAGGACTATGGAATTTAGGTTGGGCTTCTTTTTATAAGAGTGTAAGACATTCAATAGGAGAGGAGCTGTATGTCCATAAAACTTCTTTCAAAATTCCATTTCCAAGCCTCAAGCCTTTGCTTCAGTGGCTTTCACTGAGAATTTAGACAACAAACATGTTATCATTTTTTTTCCTGTAATATTGCTTGTTTCTTCTACTGCTTGGTATGTTTTATCAGAATATTCATAGCACAGAGGATACCAATTGCCTGCTGAATTTACATCTCCAGATCTGAAAATCCATTTACATATTTGCATATGCATGTGTGCGCCTGTATGCTTATGTCACAATTTTATCCGTGTAAAATTTGCTTTTCTGCACTCAACAATTCTGTGTAATACCAGAACTCCTCACAGCTATTGCTAAACTGGGCCACTCAGCACCACTGAGAAGTGAGGAGAAGCAACCCAAGCTGCACAGGAGAGAAAACTGAAATGTAGGGGCTGACACTCAGGGTCTCTTCTGTTGCAGGGTTTCCAGAAGGACTGAGCATACACAATTCCTTCTTCTTCTGTTGCTTTCCCATTTCTTGTTCAGCTTAGATACTCTCCTAGTAAAACTCTGTGGTGGTATATTTGTTGTCTTATTTATATATTATTTATATTAAATAAATGAGCCATAGAATCCAAACTACCATCCCCCTCCCTCCCTCTGCACATTAATCCTCTTGGGATTAAAGTCCACATACATCAGCAGGCAGTAATAAGGAAAATCAACATTGCAGCTTTCATCATCATGAGCAGGGAGTTGGGACGGGCCGTGGTCTCTGGATTGCACATCTCACCAATGCAAACTGCAAAAACAAAGTTAATTACTTTTTTAAGTCACGCAGCAGTGTGCTGTCCTCCTCGTATCACTTCCCTTTTTTGACATCGGTTCCCTTCTTTCCGCTGCCTCTGTTTTTATGCCCTATTTTGAGAGCCTGACAGGCTGCATCACTTTCAACCATCAGCATGTTAGACCACGTGTAGGCAGCTGGATCTCCGCCCAGCCCATTTTGCCCACGTCCGGCTCCAACACGTGGAACAACCGCTCTCGGCGTAGCTTATACACACACAGCTTCTCCAAAGCACCACCACAAGCAGTCATTCCCCAGACACCATTCCACAAAGCCTCCAGCGCTGACTCCCCCAGCACAACGGTTCATGCAAGTCAGGTGCCTTAACCGTGGTTTTCAGCATGGCAACCCCAAGCCCTTAGCTGGTAAACAAGGACAAATTTTGGTGGTGCCTGTGGGTTGTGGCGGAAAAGGGTGGAGCTGTGTGGCCACCGGTTAGGTTGGGGCCGGGAGGCAGCTGGAGCAGAGAAGGGGGAAGCGAAATGCAGCTGAGGTGCTGACGGGCTGAGAAGCATCCTGCCAGGGGCCGCAGGGCTGTGCCGGGGAGTTGCGTGCTGCAGGGGTCTTCGCTCAGAGATGTTTGTATGGGAACATAATGGGGAAGCGTGAACTTTTGCCATTTTGACCCCTTCATCCTAGATGACTCATGGATGAGATGGGGCAGATACATCCCTCCAGGACTCTGTGATTTCCTGCCCAGTCCAATCACATGGAGATATCACAGCCACTGGGTAGATCCTACAAGGAGCAGCGTTTTAGCCTCAGTTGTAGCTTTTGTGTGGCATTCATTGTGCTGATGCCTATGATGAAGAACACCAAATGTACATCTTGCATAAGCTGTTTGTTTTGATGTTGAGATTGTATAGCTCTTTTCATGCAGCTATTGGATGCATAACCAGTTTTCTTGGAAATACAAGGGTAAGGCTACTCCAGTAATATAGGGAGTAAAAAAGACATTTAAGTGTATTTTTTTCTTAAATATATACATTTTTCAAAGTGAAGAAGGTTAAGCACAAGATGTTATGCTAAAACCTATGCTGCATGTGGCATCAATGAGTTACTGGATGTTTATGCTTTTGGATGCAATAATCTAAACAAGTGTTTCCCCAAGACTATCACCGACCAGCAGGTATCTGAGATAATGACAGCAAATCCTGCCTGGTTACTGAAAATAGACCCCATGACAATTAGAACATAACATCTACCATGTTCAAGTTCAAGTTTAGAGGAGAAAAGGGCTCTGTGTGCCACCTTACTCTTGTTAGGAGACAAATCTGTGGGGAATAGATGGCAAAGCAGCCATCTCTGTTCCCTCTTTCCCCCATGTGGTGCAGGCTGTCCGACAACCTCGTTCCCTCCATAGACAAAGGGGAGCAAGGGCTGGATCATGCCTTCCCGAGATGCAGCCCTTTCCCTCCCATGGGTTTTTGGGGGAATGGTGGAGAACTCCACCCCTTGCCACAGGCTCCATGCTAGAAACACAGTCTGACCCTGAGAAATATTCTCCTGCTCCTGCCTCCCTCTAAATTCCCACTGAAATACTGGAATTCAGCATAGTGTGCATCATAGCTTTATGGCTGTAAGATGGGCTGCATTTTTCCTTCACTGATCATTAGTTTGTCAAAGCCAAAACAATACTAAATTAGAAAATAGATTCAGCATGGAGGCTGCCAGCTTCCTTTAGCTTTATTTTGTTTACTTTTCATTTGTCTGCAGCCACTTCCTGGCTTTAGAAAACAGTGTTATCTATGACTTGTAAATAAAATTAGGTCAAATAATGAAAGCTGTTAATGGCAATATAACCATTTTATGGCAAGTGATTAGAATGAGGTAAAGAGAATATTATGACTTCAGGATGTGTACCGGCGATACAGCATGATTTCCACAGGAAAAGGACATACCCAGAAATCTGGGGCAGCAAACTACAAAGAGCAGTTAAATGGAAAATGAATCTGTTCGTGTACAGATGCCCAAGGATCAAATATAATTTTCAATTAAATCTTTTTAAAATCCCATCCTTTATGCCTGTTTGCTAGCAGAGAGAATTTTTTAAATCAATAGCAAATTGGCTAAGCGACAAACTTGATCAAAGCCTCATTATGCATGAAAATTTCATTTCTCTGGCTAGGGAATCATGAGGGGGAAGGTTTCGTGGCTCTTTGTGATTCCTTTGTGCTTCTCATTCAGTATAAAGGGAATTGCAAATTTCTGAAATCCCTATAGCAGGCGTAGGGGAGCAGAGGACACCAGCTCCTCCTGCATTGGCATCCAGGAGGACAGTGACAGCGCTTCTGACTCCAACACCGTCCTCATTGCTGGGCCCCAGCAGGGTGAGTGTCAGGGCTCGGGTAGGGGGAGGTAGGGGTGTGGAAGAGATGTTCTTGCTGTTCTGAGGTGACAGGTTGTTTTCTTTGGAGCTGATGCTAGCTGGTTCACACGACAGCCACCCCAAGGCATCTCCAGCCTGCACTGGGGCCACAGTCACAGTTCAACAACACCAAAAAGACAACACAGGCCTTAAGAGAAGATGCAGCCACAATCCTACAGGGAGGAGCAAGGCAACACATTGATGCTGACAGCTTCTCCATATCAATGCAAAGTGCATGACACTTTGGGTAATGTTAACTGTCAGAAAGAGCTACCTTCCCCAGCAAGTCCATGGAGGCTTGAAGAGATGCCTCCCTCTCCTCTGTGAGCTGTGGCAAATCAGAAAATCTGGCCCAGGGCCTAAAAACACTTTTAAACTTGTATCTCCTTATCCCTTCTCCAGAACTAGAATACTCTTTCCTGCCTCCCAAGAATTATACAAAAATAAATCTTCTCAGAACTGCAGAATGCTTTGCTGACACTGATTGTGTTATAAGAAAGAAACCAATTTGTTTTTAATGGAACAGGACACTCATTTCTAAAGAACATGTTTGAAGGTCTGTTTCTACAATGAAAAAAGTATTCAAGTTTAATAAGAGGGGCAATGTTGCTTTAGCAAGGCCAAATCCTTCTCACTTTATCTCAGCTTGTGCTAATCTCCATGAGGGCTCCATGCACAAGAGCCTTTGCAGACACCGAAGCCCACGAAGACAACGCCAGTTAGGCTGCTTACAATCAACCAGACGCTGCTGCAAAATGGCTGGAAATTACTCATCTTCTTCCTCCCCATTCATCCCCACTTGCCATGATACTGTCTGAAGTGTTCTGTTTCATCCCTCTCCGCTTCTGTTCCTTTCCCTCGGTCCCCAACCCACTCCCACTTGCTGGGGCAGATTCAGCAGGCTTGTTGTTGGCATTTCCCCCTTAGGACTTAGACACGAAGCTCAAGAACTTTGCTCCATCAGGGCTTTAATCGCATTTCTTCCCTGGCGTGATAAAAGGGGAGTTTTCACTTTTCGCCCCTGTGTGCCAGCTGGCACCTCCAGAGTGTGCCCGGGGTTTTCCAAGGAGCTGATGGGGCGTCAGTGCCTGGCTTGTGCTGGCTTTGTACTGAGTGACCCACATCCTCTGCTCTGTGTCCCTGTCGTGTAAACTCTTGAATGTGCAATCTGAACGTTTACTTTCTGTGAGTGGTAATGCCAGAGAAAAGCAAAAATTGGTGCTGGAACTTCGGGGAAAACAAGCATAAGGTGGTGTGGGGTATGTTCATTTTTCAGTGGGTGAATTCTCCCTGTACACCCCCTCTCCTGCAGTTTTCAGCTCCACTGGAAATGTGTAAATCAAGTATCTGATAGAGGGAAATGAATTGTCCGAGGTTGTAACTCTACATGCACATTGAGTGGGGAAATATGATAGCTAGATTTCCAAGATTTCAACCTGACCATTGCAAAGGTAATACTCATATGAGAAAAGAAAGAGGAAGAAAGGTGCTTCTCGCCACAGCTTTATCTGATGTGATGTCTGGATACTGTTCATGAAAGACTAGAAACCTGCTGTGCTTTAGGAAGCAAAGCAGACCCTTTCTGTAGCACCACCAAGTGGTTGAGCATCTGTAGAAAAAAAAATCTATATGCAAAACAAGTATGCAGCAGTGCTTTACAGCAAAATTTTTCTACTACTTCACAGTATTTTAAGCAGTAGATACAATTTTGAGCATGCAAGCCTGGATGGAAATTGGCTTTAACATCACTGAGGCCAGCCAGAGTGTGGATGAAGACAGTATTAGATGTTTTGCACTCAAACCTGTGAGAAGAAAATGGACAAAACCTTAACATTTGTCTGTTATTGTGGGTGAGCAGATGTCCTGAGCATCGGGTGAGCAGGACCCAGGACCTGGCTGCATTAGGAGCTCTACAAACACAGCTCTTTGTCTGACAAAGTTTTCACTGGGAAAATGGTACCAGGAATCAATGGTAGGTAAGATCTTTTAATGCTTTTTGAGCAGAATTTACTCCTAAAAAAAATTCTGTGTGAATTTTTAAGTCAGATTTGAATAGCTGAGAAAGAGGATGTGATCAGAAACAAAGGCAGGATCTGGTTCCTAATTCCATGAAAGGCTCCTGGTGTAAAATTGTTAAATGAGTGATAAATGATCAGTGAAACTTTTTCATATGCCATGATATAAATTGGCTCTGTCCTGCCTTCAAGGTTGCTACTCAAGGAGGATTCCTTTGCCTTGAGTCTTCTTAAAATGGAGAGAGACCTGTAACACCTCACTGCCCAAGCTCACCCCCACCACCAGGAGACCTGCAGGCAAAGGGCTTGCCTGGGATGTCCCTGTAAAACCCAGCTCCCTCAGGAGCACACAAATGTCTAGCTTAAGAGGGCATCCACATTGCCCAAAGCACTGGTCATGGCTTACTTGGACCCACAAATCTAACTCGTGGGAAGATTAAAAGCACTGCTTCTAGGACCAGACCATCAGGCTACATCTGTGTAAAACTGATTTAAGCAGGTTTCAATGCAGGGGCAAAGTCCTTGCATCTACGGTAATTAGCCCTTAGAAAGGCACGCCGTGTAAGATGCCTTTCAGCTATCACATCCCTCTTTAATCGCTGCATTCATCAATTGTAGGTATCATTAGGGCTCAGCCAATGACCCCTACTTGCTTCCTAGACAAAAAGAAGGACACTGAGGCTTGTGTTCATCTCTGACCTTTTGCAGTGCCACAGCAGCACCAGCTCCATTCTGCCTCCAGGAACAGGGGGGAACAAAGATGTCTCTGCCCTTCACCAGGGCTGCTCAGGTGAAAAGAGCCCCAGGAGGAATGAAAGGCTACCTCCTTCTGTACCAGCTAACACTCCTGTAATTAATAAAGCAGGTGCTTGGTGGCCATTATATTTGCCTGCCTACAAAATTGCAACTCAGACAGAGATGCCTGAGGTGCCGCTGTTTTGGAAAAGCAGCAGAAAGCACAGCATTCCTAATGACAGAGATAACCTTTCAAAAATATGTTTCTCAGCACAACAGGCAAAGCTGAAAGGGGCCTGAGGTGAAGTCTGAGGTGATGCTTTGCAGAGTCCCATTTCAAGACCAGCAGCTGCTGGTGGTATGGTTGTCACACTCATCCTCCAAGAAGATACTGCAAATATATAATGGGGATATTTTTATTTGAAAATAAGAGAAGCACCAGCAGACCAGGACTCATCAAGCGAGCTTGTGAGAGCTACATAGGATTTTCAGAGGGGGTGACTATGCATGGCTGCCACAGCATTCAATGGGAGCAGTGGCTATTCAGCCCTTGGGAAGAAAGGGCTAGATTGACCCTGAAGGAAAGTAGATAAATTGAGTCAAAACACCTGGCAGTGTCTGATTTCCAAGGGATTATTATAATCAATAATAACTCTGTGCATTCATGCGTGTGTCTCTGTAATAAAACAAACAGTGGAATATATATATGAATATATATAAACAATATCTACATATATGTATGTATGTACGTACACATGCAAGCTATGCATGTACAAATGCAAGCTCATATTGCTTAAATAGCTATAGTAGGGATCCTGTCAATAGTAGCCATCAATATTAAACATCCTTTTATCTTTATCTTGATGCTTGAGGATCTGAAAGCCAAAGTTGACAAGGATTTGAAATATTGTTCACTGATAGCTCTAAAAATATAATCACAATGGAGCACGTCATTATATTCAAGCTGAAGTCAAGCTGCCTGCTTTAATACTAAGCTGGGCACCCCCTTGTAGGTCTGGCCATCTGCATGCATGCTATATTTAAAATGGAAAATGGCCTCCAGGGAAAATGAACCAAATTCATCATGGGTACAAGCAGGCATGGCTCCTTTGAGGTCTGTGGAATGTATTTGTTCACACCAGTAATGGATTTAATCCAGAGACTGTTGCTCTTTATGAGACCTCATTTTTCTTTGTGTTTATGCCAGTGTAACTTCACTTACTTTGGTAGGAATAATACTAATTTATACCAGTGTAAGCAGTGGAAATTTTTATTTTTGCTTTTCAGCACTGATGCTAGATAACAACTTTGATAGCCTGTTTCCTTTCCTACTTTACTGTAGTTTTTCTGCAGGTGCTGTCCCTCTGATTTTTCTATGTTTACTTCAGGTTTCCTCAGTCTCAATGAGAAGGCAGCCAGGCCTTCAGTGCCCACATCCACTACCTGCTCCTTGGAGTGGATGTTTTTCCCTAGTGCATATCCCATTCCTGGTGCCTTCACAGGCATTTTCCTCCTGCCACCATCACAGCTACTGCCATTCCAGCTGGGAAGGGCTGCGCCCTTCAGTAGATCATTAATGCTGCTTGTTAATTGTCCAAAGACCAGAGACAGAGGGGTCATCCATGTGCATGAGGTATCCCTTCTCTTCTTTGCGGGTTGGCTGGACAACCTAATTTTCCCTGGGGAAATAGCTTGCGGTTAATAATGCAGGCCATGTCAATAAAACTAGGTAGAAAATAATTGTGTACAAGTAGCAGCCAGCAGTATAGAGCATCAGAACTGATCAAAAGGGCTTAATATTTAGCAGTCAGGACAGTAGACCAGAATGAAGAGAATCTTAACTCTCCATAAGATGCAGTTAGCAAAAACCACACCTCTTTTGCTGTCAGACTTTCTCTCACTGGACTTAACCTTGCACTGAATGCCACCAAAAACAATTCCCTATTTTCTTAAGTTTTGCATTTCTGAAAAATCAGTGGCAGAATAGGGGAATGGATTTGAGCTACTGACTTCAAACAGGCTGCTAAAAAGAGACCAAGGCAGAAAAGGCTACCTAAGCATCACACCGAAGGTGTCATAGGAAAGGTTAAAGTACAAGCTGCCTTTCTTAAATGCCTGTCCTCTCACCGACTGATGTCATTTGCCCCAATAGCTGCACCATTAGCCATCTCACCAGCTGAAAAATGAGTCCCTGAGGAGCCTAAATTAAAGATGCTCATACAAAAGTGCTGGGCCTGACCTCTCGCAGCTGCGCCGGGGCTAATACTGATTCATTGTGCTGCTCAGTGTTACAGTACAAGGGCAGAAGAAGGGGGCAGGGGAGGGATACGGAGGCATTTCAGGCTCCTTGTTAGCTCATTCATAGACACCTGGTGTCTCGCCTCCTCCTCACGCTTCGGTGCATCCCACCTCCATTGTATAGAAAATCCACTTCTTTAGAGTTCTGAGCTGCTCGGGTGCACAAAGACCAAAATTAAATCTGCAGCTGCCCAGGAAGAGGCTGTCTCCGTTGGGGGTTATTACCAAGGTTTTCTGATGACAGAGCAGAGCGAAGGGACTCCGATGCGTCTGCACATATTTTTCTTCCTTTGCATAAATAACATGGGCCAATCTGTAGCCGACATGGACTGTCATGCCTCTGCTGACCCAGTTTAGCTCCAGAGCTTTGTGAGAAGTATGTGCCCCACTGCACTCGCCACGTTTGGGAGGACGAGACTCAAACAGTTTTAAGCCTGCAAGAAACACTTAGTGTCACGGGGCAGTGAGGCCAAAATACCCTCGTGGCAGCCCCTTCACCCTCAGTGAAGTTGCATCAAGGATAAATTTGAACTGACAAGAGCCAGCTTCTATTCTCAGTTACCCCAGAGAGAGCCTAGAATTGCATCATTAGCATCTGAGGAGTTATTTTGGATCTACATTGGCACAAGTGCGAGCAGAATCTGGCACCCAGTTTAAAAGAGCAAAACAAAGAGAGGTTTACATCAAAAAGGAACAGTGGCAGGTAGCATATATAGTGACAAGTTTTGAAAGGAAAAGAAACATAAAGTTAATAGAAAACTTTTGTGGCTACTCAATATGTTTTATTCTTTAATCCCTTGTGGAACCAATCAGTCCCTTGGCTTATAAAAATAGATGCAACAGGTGCTAGTTTGAAGACTTTTGTACTTCATGTTAAGGGCACTAATGAAAAGTTTATGGTCAGTGAAACCTGGAGGAGAAAGCAAGATTACAGTGGAAAAAATTCTGCCCCATTACACTAGAGAACATATGGAGCCCTGCCATTGACCAGGGGAATTTAAATCTGCATCTCAAAAGCTTTGCATATCTGATCACCATTCCTACTATCACTGTCTAAATAGCCTCATGCTGGTAACCTGACCTATTTAGCTGGTGGCTGCTTCTTCTGTTCTTTACATCTAACTCATTTCTTTCAAGGCAATGATGAGGGTGAGTGTTATCTGATTTTTCTCTCCGTTTCCTTCCTTACTCTGAAATGTTTCCTGTGTTTTCTTTGGGCACATCAACTAGATTGCAGCTCTTTAAGACAGCCAAAGACAAGTTGCCTTCTAGGGACTGACGCTAGCCAAGCTACAGCGTGGGGGTGTGAACTTTATGCAAATAGCAAGATAGGGAGCTGAGAGTGGGATTTCACAGCCGCCTGTGGGGAACTGGATGACTGAATCCCATTGGGGTTGCAGGGAGGTTTGGCAACCTTGCTCTTCCTGGCCGCCTTTGAAGAAGTCTCAGCACAAAGCTGAAGTCTAAATCTTGCATGAAGCAAGACACGCTGTTACTCCCACAGGACTGAGTACTGCTCATTGCTCTTGCAGTAGCTGAGCTGGAGGCTGTGGAAGGATCCCCAGGCACAACTCCCATTATCCTATATAAGGAAATATAAGAGAGAATTTCAGGCACTGTCAGAAGATATTATCAGAATGTTGAAGGTCTGTCCAAATCTGTACAGGCAAATCAGCCAGAAAGATAACTGAAATATATCCCTGTATTTGGGAAGACTTGTACATGTTTATTATAATTATATTTACAAAAAGTGATCAGTGTTCTTCAGAGATCCACGTGCACAGCAAATGCTGTGTGAATTACTTACATGATCTCTTCAATCACCACAGAAAGTCTGGTCAACAGAAGCTAGCCTCCCTATGCATTGTTAGGGCAGGAAATGGGACATTCTGCCCCAGTTTGAGAATAATATGGGATATGGGACAGGAAGAGGCCATTAATGAACATGTTTAGCCCAGAGATGGGCACGGCCAGACCTGCTCTACACAACATCTCAAGTAATGCAAGGTCTTGGCTGATTGTGGAATTTTTTTAACTTTAAAGTACATTTACGCTGCCAGAGTGATGAAAAAGGGCTCTCATGTCTCAACAAACCAAGCTGCAGAATTAGGGACTTCAGCATTACCTCTCACCCCAAGAGTGCCACAGCCTTCCTTTGCCCTGTGCTGCTGGAGCACGAGGGTTCCCAGGCAGTGATGACG